>NC_134273.1:34460074-34764535 GCF_031893055.1 Leptodactylus fuscus
ATAATAAGGTATCTATCAAGATTCAGTATTGCCTGTCATGGAAGTGGGAGATTATTTGAATTCACGAAAAACAGACGTATTGACCAGAATATATTTTATTCTTTATTTTTTATTTTTTACTTCGTGTTAGCAAAACTGATTATACAAATGCATCCATTAATATTGTACATTAGCTCTACATAATAAAGGGGATTTCTAATTACAAGTGATGGTATATCTTAAGGATGATAAATAGTTTGGTAATATACTTACCGTATTTTACGGACTATAAGGCGCACTGGACTATAAGCCGCATTGCCCATGAGCGCCTTATAGTCCGTCTCGGTTCATATATAAGGCGCACCGGACTATAAGCCGCAGTCCGGTGCGCATTATATCTTATTGAAAGCGGCGGCAGGCAGACTTTGCCAGCGGCCGCTTAACACCCCGCGTGCCAGCCGCTTCTATTGGAAGCGCTCGGCAGGCGAGGAGGGGCTCTATCAGCAAAATCATGCTGATAGAGCCCAACCGTAAACGTTAGGTTAAACTACCCCCCCCCCCCCCCGTTTTAAAATAAAAGCCTGAAACAGAATGTGAAACTTACCGAGCGGTGCAGGGTGGGCGGGCATTCAGGCCTCCTCTTCCTCCGATGTTCCGTCCTCCTCCGGCGCTCGCAAGCTGATAATGGCCAGGGCACATGCGCAGTAGAAGCATTATGATATTGCGCATGCGCCCCGGCCATTATCAGCGAGCGCCGGAGGAGAAGGACGGAACATCGGAGGCAGAGGAGGCCTGAATGCCCGCCCGCCCTGCACCGCTGGGTAAGTTTCACGTTCTGTTTCAGGCCGGCGTGACAGCAGGGCTGCCGGACACTTCCTATTCATTTCTATGGGAGCAGGCATGCGAGCGCTCCCCATAGAAATGAATGGACTGCTTTTTTCCATTCATTTCTATGGGGAGCGCTCGCATGCCTGCTCCCATAGAAATGAATAGGAAGTGTCCGGCAGCCCTGCTGTAACGCCGGCGTGTACGGCTGTGATACACGCCGGCGTTCAGTAGTGTGAATGCACCCTTACGGTGCCTTTTATGTATGTATGGAAGCGGCACGCAGTCTTTGCCGCCGCTTCCATCCATATATAAGCCGCACCGGACTATAAGCCGCACTTACGATTTCTGAGGAAATCGTAGGTTTTTATGTGCGCCTTATAGTCCGGAAAATACGGTACCCTGCTGTGTTCTCATAATGCATTATATGCAGTATATGCACAGAACACCTCTATTCAGCAATGTTGAGGGTACTGATCTTAGCACAGGTTGTGTTATGACTTATTATTTCTCCATATATAGAATTCAGGTTAGCAGTGGCATGCATTCAGTTGATGAATATGCTGACGACTACTGTGAATTTAATGCTCCATTCTGCCATGTGAGCTATAGGGGTTATCCCACCATTAAATTTCATATTAATTGTAAAGATCATAAATATTGCCATCTGTCAAAATATAATCTATTGATCATAAAATATGATTTATTACTGAAATAGTATAGCACCATCTGGTGTTCAGATGTGCTCTCCAGCCCTACATAACCACTTCAGTATCAGGCGAATTTGTGGGGGTTTTGTATGTGTGGTAGGGGTATAACATTTTTATCATTTGGGTTATTCAACTAATCTCTGAGTCTTTTTTTCAGTGACACATACAGTAGCATGCAAAAGTTTGGACTTTTTTTTTTTTGGAAAAAAAAAAACATTTAGCTTGTGCCATTTTAGGTAGTCTATGGTGGATTTAGACGTGTGTTTAGGACTAGAGATGAGTGAGTACTGATCGGATCAGCCGATCCGAACTACACGCTCGCATAGAAATGAATGGACGTAGCCGGCACATGGGGGGTTAAGCGGCCGGCCGCCGTCAATGCGGAAGTACCAGGTGCTTCCATTCATTTCTATGGAGCATGCTGTTCAGATCGGCTGATCCGAACAGTACTCGCTCATCTCTATTTAGGACCATTATCCATTTGTAGAATCCATCCTCTTTTCAATGTTAAGTATTTTACAGATTGTTATGTTTACTTCAAGAGTTTGCTGATAATTCATTGAATCCATTCTTCCCTCTACCTGTGAATTGTCCCCCGTGCCATTGGTAGCAACATAACCCCAAAGCATGATTGATCCACCCCTATGCTGAATGTATCGAGAGATGTTCTTTTCCTGAAATTCTGTGCCCTTTTCTTACCTTTGATCATTGTGGCCAAAGAGTTCTATATTAATCTCATCAGTCCACAGGACTTGTTCCCAAAACACATCTGGCTTGTTTAGATGTTCCTTTGCAAACTTCTGATGCTGAGTTTTATGGTGATCATGCAGGAGAAGTTTTCTTCTGATGACTCTTCCATGAAGGCCAATGTACCACAACTCCAGAGTCTGCTAAATCTTCCTGAAGGTCTTTTGCATTCCAGTGGAGACTCTGATTTGTAATTCTGGCAATCCTACGAGCGACTGTCTCTGAGATTTTTCTTGGTCTTTCAGAACTTATCTTGACCTACGCTGTTCCTATAACTGCAATTTGTTAATTACATTTCCACCTGAGGAAAGGGCAACTTGGAAACGCATTACTATCTTGTTATAGCCTTCTCCTACTTTATGGGCCAACACCATTTTCAGAGTGCGAGGCAGCTTCTTAGGAGAACCCATGTCTGCTGTTTTTTGGCACAAGGTTAGAGTAGGCTGGGTTTTTATAAAGCTGTAAGATTTGCATCGCTTGACCTTTCGTAACAATGATCATGAACAAGCCATAATTCCAACTGGCTAATGAAGGTCTGAGAGAGAGAGCGCAGAAATCTACAAGGGTTCCCAAACTTTTATAAGGTACTCCTTTTACTTTTTCACTCTAACATTGTTGTCAAACATAATAACACACTGATATTGCTTAAAATTATAGACAGATGTGTTTAAATTTTAACTTGCCTTTTAAAGATCAATTCATCTTCAACTTTCTTAACTGCACACAATAGCAGTCATTTTGCCTAGGGGTATCCAAACTTTTGCATGCCACTGTAGGGCTTTATTTTTATGTCGTTTTTATTTTTGCATGTGTTTTAATTTTTTTTATATGTGGGATAATGTGTTTGTTTTTCACTGCTTGGAAATCTGCTTGGATGTACTAGTATGTCCTTTCAGAACAAGGCAACGACCTTCTGGACGTAAAAACCCGATGGATACTCCAGAAGTGGTTAAAGAGCACCAATCACCAAGTAGAAAATGCTAAATAACACACATCATAATATTGCTGTTGCCCTTGATAATTTGCTGTTTTTCTTTTTCAAATCCGTCTACCCATTCTAAAGTTAAGGCCTCTAGAAGAGTACATGTACATCTGCTCTGATTCATGTTGGTGGAAACCTTATGTTTTTCTATTAAGAAAAAAAAAAATTAAAGGTTTCCAGCCTGTGGGGAAGGTAGCTGGGTAGCAGCAATGTTGCAGAGCCAACCAATCAGAGACAAGGACACAAAAGCTGTAGCAAACAGGTTTATAAAAAAACAAACAAAAAAAACCAAAAACAGCAAAATAAATAAACCTTTATGTCAGGCATAAAAAAATGAGCAAAATAAAATACAGCCTTAACTTTGGACAAAACATTGTGAAACAAAATCCTGCTCGTCTGAGCACTAACTAACCAATAAATACCAACTGTATGTGTGGCTTACTACCAGCCACATGAATCAACCAAAAAGAGCACAATATTGTCTCAGCAGAGTCACAATGTCGGGATAGATTCAGGCACCTCTTCCTCCCACTCCCAGGATCTGCCATGAAGTGCAGGCTCTGCAACCTTTTATGGGTGAGTAACATAGGTCAGAAACCTAGGGCTGATCTATTAGGACTCCAGCACTCTGCCTGTCACTTCTTACCGGCCACATGGATAATAAGATCTAGTAAACATATAATATTCCAGGGGTAATATCTTTTGAAAGGCTAGACAGATTTTTAAAAAGAAAAACACCAAATTGTCCATGGAACAGCAAGAAATAATGTATTTTATTTTGCATTTTCAGCTTGATGACAGGTTCTCTTTAATAAGCTGATGATGAGTTCTGGCGGACACACATGCCCCGTCCCACTCCCCATAGGAATCTGAATAGTAAGGAGCATTTTTGCAAACATTTGAATGGGGGTATTCCAGTAGAATTTTTCTATGGGAGTAGTCACACTCCTTCAGGATAACATTTCCTTTGGCCACTTAAAGGGTTTGTCCAGGAAAAAAGAATTATCTGGAGGCTGGGAAAAGTGAAAAACCCTCACCAAAATAACAACTCCAAACAACAGCACCAAAAGAAACCACACATACTCACCTGTCCTTTGTGCCACGGTTTACTAGGCCACTGTCTGGTTACGTGTCACTTCAGGACTTGTTCTGGCCTCAGCAGTCACGTGCAGTTAGGGTCTTCCGCTGGAACAAGCCCAGTATAGGACAGCAACTTGGGACACCAGAACACCAGGGATAGGTGAGTGTGTTTTTTTTTCTTTCTTCTATTTTTCACCTTCCTTATGCTCCAGAGAGAGAATTGTTTTTTTTTTCCTGCACAACCCCTTTAATGTACTGGCCATGAAGTAAGAGAATGTGAGAACACTGAGCTGGAGTTCCTGGGTTGTCTGACCTAAGGACCTAAGATCACCTCAAAGACCATCTACGCATTGTTTTGCAGTCATGAGTTGAGAATAATCCCTGCTCTATTTTGTGGACATTTTGTGTGCAAGGCTACAAGAGTAACATAATATGGACTAAATAACTATGACTCTGTTAGCCTCAGGTTAGAAAACTCTTTAAGATCTGCACTCCCTAGCCAAGGCATTGCAAACATCATGTTGATTTATAGATTGAAAGCTCATTGTTAAAGAGGAAGACTTACCTAGCAAGGGAGAATCAGACTGCCACCAAACAGTATCATCTTAACCCTTTGCTCTAGCTTCTGTGGATTCTCCTAAGTTTTATTCCTCCAGCATCTGGAAGAAACTGTTTTTCATCAGTAAACTCTGAGTTACTTTGTTAGCAACCCTGTCTCCTAAGTCTCATTCCTGCATCTACTTTCACGGGCACGCCAACATGCTTCACGTTTAGTAAGGGTCACCTTTCCAAAGGTCAGGCACCCTGCATTTCCCCAGTGCTGCACCAGCTTAGAAGGAGCACTGGAGGAACTCGTAGAGATCTTTACCCCCATGACCACAGCAACTACAACTCTCAACCTCTTGGCCCGCCTTCAACTGGCTGCTGTATAAAGTGACTGCGACCCTGGCAGTCTCAGAGGTTTACCTGCTTGTTCATGAGGTAAATCCCAGTGTATATGTCTTACCAGCCCACCTTCCTTCCCCCAGCTGTATTCTTATTCCAGTCTGTTTTGCCCACAACCCTATGCATGAGGCCCAGTATAAATATTCTTTAGTAGCAGGGTGACAATAGTCATTAAATCCATCTTTAAATCACCTCACATTATAGAACAGCGGATGTATCGTCTGGAAATCATTACGGCAGATTGAAAAGGCGACCATTCCATGCCGCACATATTAATTTACAAATGATGATTTGAGTTTTCATGGATCCTTAAGTAAAAAGGTTATATCTGTGTGCCAACATTGGCATCCAGTCCATTATCTGCTATTTAGCCCTTTAGCTAAGCTACTGCATTTATACGTAGTCATTGGAGTATGGCGCCAGCCTTTCATGGCAGATGGATTAGCATATGAGCATCATTGTATCACTAAAAAGGTAGCATCAAGTAGAAAGCTATGACACTGCCTTTAGCAGGAGAATCTCTATTCACGACCATCTTACCGGTTCACGTGTTTAATTGCCAAATTTGCAATTTCACAGAAAACCATTCTATAAGATTTGGAGCTAAACGACTAAGCTACATGCAGTATTAAAGTCTTGCTGCCCAGGAGGGCAATACAAAGCTGCCGTATAGGTAGTAATATGCTGTCAGACATGGGTAGATACAGTGTTGTGTTTGTGCTATGGGAGATGATATGAAGAGAACTGAGATTTTTTTTTACTTAAAAGGCGTAATAAACTATTGTTGTCCCTTCAGGCAAGTGCGTAAGTAAATCAAATGAGATTATTTGTTCATTTAAGTATCCTGTAATATTCAGATATACAAAAAAAAAAGCTTATACTGCTGTTTTTCATTTTTTTTGTATATGACTTGTATAGTTTATTGCAACTAAAAATCACCACTGTCTATTTTTAACAGCATAATTTGATAGCACAGAATAATAATGTTCAGGTGGCAGTAAATGTTGTTAGGATTTATTGTCACATTGTTTATGTCTCTATACTGTGTAGAAGGTTATGTGATTAACTTTAATTCCATCACAGCCATGGACCATAGTCGTGTGCAGCTCCATGGAAAGCAAAACGGCAGCACACGGATGGCATATGTGTGCAGTCCGTGTTTTCCACAGTCCCTTTCAATATAATGAATGGACAAAAAGCCACAGCAACGGACAGGAATATTTACTGGTCCATATTTTGCATCTTGAGCCTATGGCTTCCACCTGGGTCTATAAAAATACAGCCATGTGTACAAGGCCATAGAAATGAATGGGTCCATATGCTATCCATTATTAAAGATCCAAAATAACAAATAATACATGGGCCAAAAATACGCTTTTGCATATGGCCCTGGCTCTGCGCTGATACCCCACAGGGTATATGGGCTGTGACTGTCTGGAATTGAAGTGTCTAGGGTGGAGTTTCCCCCCAAAAAACATAGATCTCAGCAGTTGAACCCCTATTATGCCGTAATCAATAGCAATCAGAAAAGGAGTAAGGATAAAGCCCCTTGTAGCGGGCCGCAGCAAAAAATTGCTGCAGGAAAAACGGTGTTGGAAATGCATCTCATTTTTTCCTGCAGCACCTTTCACATAAAGTCCGCAGAATTTTCCTCTGTGTACTTTCTGCTTCAATTATACCCATAGGGAACCGCCAGCTTTTCCGTAGGTATAATTGACATGAATTTCCAAATACGTGATGGTTTTGTAAATCGCAGCATTTCCGATGTGCATATTTTTCTGCAATGGACAGGGACTGTAAAATTCTGCAGCATTTACAATTGAAATGGCTTTAGTAAATTTGCCCCTATGTCATTAATACTATACAACACCCCCTTTGTCCTGGTATCACACATGGCACTCAAATAGTTCTTGTGGTTTATATCAGTTTTGGGGTTAATATGATCATATTTCCTATACCCCGCATGACCGTATAAAGGAATTATCTACATTTTTTAATAGGTCTGAAGGCGATTATCGATGATCTGTCTTCTGTCATCTTAACCACTTCCGGACCGCTCATTGGATTTTTCCGTCTAGAAGGTGGTTTCCTTGTTCTGCAAGGATGTATCGGCACGTCCAAGAACATTTGAGCAGCTGCACGAGATTGTGCAGCTGCTGCTACGACGAACCGGCTGTAACTTCAGCTGAGGATCGGAGAGAGAAGGCAAGGAAGGTTTATTACCTTCCCTGCCTTCCTGATCGCTGTGTACTAGCGCTCAATGAGGGCTGTACACACCGCTATGGGCGCCGCCATGATGTGGCTGCCAACTGATTTAGAAATAAATAAATACATAAACGTCACAATAAAAATTACCGTAACAGAGAAGAAAAACTTTTAAAAAGTTTTTATAGTAGCACTTTGCGTTTATGAAAAAAAAAATTAAAAGTGAAAAACAGACACAATTTTGCTCCTCTCTTCTTTATATTTTCCCCGATACAAAACAAATTAAAACAGATACAAGAATAAAAACATAAAAATAATGCCCTACGTGTCACTGTAAAAAGACACAGAATATAGTTGAATAATGCAAATGATAAAAATGTTACAGCCCTCAAAACCATACATACAAAAAAACCTGAAAATGTGTCTTTTGAAATTGACCCGGTATGGAAGTGGTTAAAAATGTTTGAAGCTTGTGCATAAATATCTGGTCCGCCATGTGTCCTTACAGTTTCGTTTGATATGGGCCCTAGACAAGAATTTCACTGCACTGCCATCCTTAGCTTTACATTTACGTCTCAATTTAGGTTTACATCTTTGTCTTTTCTATAATGGATACCGGTCTAGAGGTCAAGTGTATTATGTTTGCCAGGTTTTGAAACACTCTACAATCTGCAGTAAATTATTGACTGTATACAGTACTACAATTATTGCCAGGAGTTTACAAAGCAGCTGAAGAATAAGAGAGTATATGGAAAGGTTACACAGCAGGAACACTATTGTTATGGTGGGAGCATCTTAATAACAATCATTAGCCATATTAATTATTCATAAAAACAATTGAATTTATAATAGTCATGAAAATCCAGTATGGGTTTTTTCCCCAGTAGTTGGCATTTTTGGACAAAAACAACATAATTGTCTCCTATAAGGGGTAATTTCCCAATGTTTTTATACACTTTGAATGTAATGTTTTTGAATTACCTCCTATTAACAAAGCACCACACGTATGTCATTTATATCTATCATAATTATCCAAATTAACAAACTGTAATGAGAATATTCTATAGGTGTCAAATCCAATTAAACTAATTATAACGTGAATGATATTTTAATTTTCAGAAGATCTTTACTCCAAGTGCTAAAAATAAATAATGAAGAATTCTTTTTTTTTTCAGTCTTCTGTGATATATCCATATGTACAAGAACAGAAGCTCAGGGTTTTCTGAGTTAGTTAATTAAAGAGGACCTTTTACCACTTGGGGCACATGCTGTCACAGTACAGCGCTATAGGCGCTACTGTGAGGAACGGCGTTCCTGAGAGGCTATCAGAAACGTCCTTCTGACGGTGAAGAGCTACGGTACCAGCACCAATAGCTCTTCACCCGGGGCACAGAACATGAAAGCCAATAGTGCACTAAATTCAGGGCACTGTCGGCTTTCTAGGAGTATATAAAATCGCATGTGCCCCAAGTGGTGAAAGGTCCTCTTTAAGACAAGTCCTTGAATTAGAACCTCCACCTATTAGCTGGAGCACAGAGTAATAAAGAGCATAGTCATCTGTGAAGAACCATTACATTGCTGTATGGACACCTCATTGATTTCTGTGGGCATCATTTACTTTTTAAAGGGGCTCTATCATTGGGAAAACTCATATTTAACTAAGTATATACTTGCATAGCCTTTAGAAAGGTTATTCCACACATACCTTTTGTATGTTAATCGCCTCAGTAGTTTTTTGAATGACACCGCTTTTATTCGTATACTAGTTAGCCTCCAGCGAGCACCCTGGAAGTCTCAGTGAGCACTCTCTGCTGTGTGTGTGAGAGCAGAGAAGGCTTATGAGTTATCATAAGCAGCAGCCTCTCTGCTCTCATACACACAACAGGGAGTGCTTGCTGAGACTTCTAGGGTGCTTGCTGGAGGCTAACTAGTATACGAATAAAAACGGGGTCATTCAAAAAACTACCGAGGCGATTAACATACAAAAGGTAGGTGTGGAATAGCCTTTCTAAAGGTTATGCAAGTATGTGCTTAGTTAAAAATGAGTTTTCCCAATGATAGAGCCCCTTAAATTTCGCCTGAGGTGGCACTGCAGGACAATTGAACATTTGCTACTATATTCTGTCATACTGTAAGTTACAGCTGCATGCCGGGAGTCCGAGCAGCAAGACACCATATGATTTGGTTAAAGAAGACCCACTTAATTAGTTAAATTAAATGGGTCTTCTGGCCCCAAGATGTCTTTTTCTACTTAAGACCTATCCACAGTAGTGGTGTGGGTAGGGCACCCTAATCCCTCACAAATCAGCTGATCCAGCTGCCTCCTAACTCTGGAAGATACGGCACAGTAAGGGTCTATTCACATGGAGTTTTCTGATGCGGATTCTGACTAGGAATTTGTGTTAGAATCCGCGCAGAAAAAAAAGCCTTCTGTTGACTTCAATGGTTCCTTTTACCGCAAGCGAGAGTGGTAAGGATCACTGGGTCATTGGGAATAGAGGCATCTCTGCAGAGGATAGCAGGGAAATTGTCGGTGAGATGAAGAGAGGAGGATAACGGTCATCAGCAGTGATATTATTCACTGAGAGAGGAAGTTAAAGGGGTTTTCTGGAACTATATTTATTGCTGCGCCCTCCTTACTATGTACCAAGCAGGGCGTTATACAATATATGATGGCTATGCTGCTTGTTGCAGTTCAGCGCCATTCTTTTTAATAGGTCTGAGTTGCAGGATGGTCATGTTACCAATGTGCATGATGTCACTATCCAAAAAGAGGACATAGAGCTCTGTATCAGAGTCCTAGATAATCCCTATAAAAGCTCTGTATCAATAAGGTAGGGGATAGCTAGATCTTGGTACAACATTTAACAACTGGTATAATATCATTTCTGTAATATTCAGTCTATCCACAGCCCTATTATACAAGAGCATCTTAATCGAAGGTACATATAAAACCAAGTCGCTGTGTAAAGGCTTGAAACCCTGAAGCAAATGGGATAAACATCTCTATTAGTGGAAATGTATGTCTGCAGGAATCAGCGCACAGATGTCCATCTTTTTGTTTCCCTTGAAAATTATAATAATCATTTTAGGTTTTTTTCCCTTCAGCTTCAGAGCTGTCCACTCCATCACTGTCTCACCACCGGCGGTTGCTGGCTCTATTAGAGCGCTGGTTCATCACAGATAACAGATCCATACTTAGAACCTTGTGGATTTGTTAGAAAGCGAGCAGTCATAGTGCAAAGTAGTATTTTCACTGGGGTTTGGTACGCCACAATGTCTCTTCCATACAAAAAGTCCTTTTTTTTTTTTTTTTTTATAAGGCTGAGAATAGTGTAAAATAATAATTCATACTAGCCTCATGAATTCTTTGCTTAGTATTATGGTATTATTATTTATTTATATAGCACCATTAATTCCATGGTGCTTTACATTTGAGGGTTTACATACACTACACAAAATATACAAACAGATATAATACTAACAATGACCGACTGGCACAGCGGGATAGAGGGCCCTGCCCGCAAGGTCTTACAGTCTATGAGGGAGAGGGGTAGAGACAGAAGGTGAGGGGGAGATTGTTCAGGTGGTGGTGTGGTGACAGTGTTATTTGGGGGTTGTAGGCCTTCCTGAATAGGTGAGTCTTCAGGGCCTGTGATTGTGGGGGATCCCCTTGCTACACATCCAAGGTCCCCCACCATTCTCTACCTCTCCTCTTGGCCAAGCATTGACAGCAGCAATGACCCATCTTGGTCAGTAATAGGTGGTGTATTAAGGGGGAGCAGAAAATAGAGACTGGTGGGGAACCCAAAAAGTACTAGGGCAGGAATGGCGTGAGAATTTTGGGGCATGATTTGTTCCATTATTTTACATTCTCAGCCTTTATTTCCCACAAATATATTTGGCTGGGCAACCCCTCTAAGGGAGCGTTCACACTACCGTCGGTGTCTGACAGCTAGTGTCCGATTCTAATATCCGCGCAAAATCTTGTGTGGACATTGGCATCGGACACTAGCTGTGTCCATTACATTTTGCATTGATTTAAATGGACATCGGGTGCGTTATTTTACTGTCCATGGGTGTCCTTAACTGTCCGTTCACAAAGATGTCCGATTTTTCAACCTACATGTAGGTTTTTGCGGTCCACTTGAAAATTCGGACATCTTTGTGAACAGACAGTTAAGGACACTCGCGGACATTAACATCGTACACTAGCTGTCAGACACCGACGGTAGTGTGAACGCTCCCTTACAAGAATAAATGTTTCAAATTTCAGGTAACCCTCCTCGCCTTTATAAATATATCACCCCTGTATTATATCTGCAGTTTTCCTTCCGCCGTCTACCACTTCATTCTCTATCCAATGACGTAACTTTAAGGGGTGCAGAGGTCGAAGTCACTCTCAGATCCTGGTGCTTAAGGATGATACATAGTTTGGATTAAGGCTCAAGAGCTTCAGGTTATGCCTCTTACCAATTCTACAGGATACGTAGTATAGCATCTATGGTAACTGGTCTATCCACTACGTACATTTGTATTTCTTCCCAAATGAAAGCTGTGCTGAAATGTAACCACGATCCCTGTCCTCATTGTTATGTTCTTTCAATAGGTGACTTAGATTTATTTTCTGACCTTTAACTCTTAAGTGTGCACCTAAGGTAGCTCTGCCTGTATCTTCTCGTGTGAATCACGTCTTTTGTCTCCTATCTCTTCCCCTTCAGCTTTCATTTGGTTCCAGCTGAGCTGCTGATTCAACATGACCACCAAGTGCAGGGGAGTTTTGTCCTTTTTCCTTTAAATTGTATGTTTTACCAAAGTCACAAGTAACTAGATGGCTTTCTTTATCTTTATTGTCTCTGGGCTTTTATATATCACTATGTATTTCTTTGATTAACTAAAAACTTTATTTATTTTTTATTTATCATTGTGGGAATTAGATAAATATCATTAGATATGTTTGTATTTCTTTGAAAAGTGATTAATAAGACGGTAAAATGCTATAGAGGCTTTTACTTTTTTATTTTGTACCGTTCCATCCAATTTCACTTACAAGTTTTATAACTTGATTGATATGAATCAATTAAATCTGAGTCTATAGATTTTTACCACAAATTACTTCATTAACACGTTTGTGATGAATGGAGAGGGAACATTTCTGGATTGCCGTTGACTTGTCATACTAGTAGGACTTGATTTCTCCCTGGATGCTATAGTGAGTATTTCCATAGGTTTCTCTTGCTGAATTACAAATTCTTAAAGGGAATGTAGATTGTAGATTTTTTTTAAATTCTATTTTCTGCACTTGATTATGAGGGAGGCCATCTTGCCCGAGCTTTTTCTCGGCTCTGTTAACAGCATTCAATGACATGCCTTACAGCAGTCTCATGGACATAGGCAGCAATAGTCTATGGAGAGTTTTCTACACATGTTCATTGCAGGTGGGGGGGTAAATAAGCTGTGATATAACTTATTACCAGTAGCTGGTGCAAGGAAGGGTTAGTGGTGTTATCTATAGAGGTGTTAGCTTTTATTGTACTCCTGTCTGTCTTGTCTGCCACAGAATTGGCAAGTATCATACTATTTTTAAGCCTTGTGACCAAAGAAAACATTACAAAATATAGTATATTTTTTTAAAAAAATATATATGTATAGATTGTAATGTAGAAAATCACAAAAAAAGTTAAAAAAAAAAATGTTTAACATAAAAACTTGGTTTAGATAGTTAGTCATTTTCTGATGATAAATCCCTTTAAACAGGACTTGTAACCTCTCCTGCTTTAGTAAGTTCTTGTAATTGCCATGTGTTCTTTTCTCATCCCTCTTCTGTATATTGTGCTGTTCCTCTGCTCTTCCTAATGAATAGAGATGAGCGAGTACTGTTCGGATCAGCCAATCCGAACACCACGCTCGCATAGAAATGAATGGACGTAGCCGGCACGCGGGGGGTTAAGCGGCCGGCCGCCGTCAAAGCGGAAGTACCAGGTGCATCCATTCATTTCTATGGAGCGTGCTGTTCGGATCGGCTGATCCGAACAGTACTCACTCATCTCTACTCATGAATATTTATGAATAAATTGACAACTAGACGCTACCATTCATCTTGTCAAAAGGGTCCCTACACAGGATTTTGCAGATGATTGTAGGTTTTTCTTGGATAGCACACTGACCCATTCATTTCTATTGGTCCATGTACATGACCGTGTATTACACAGATCAGTGTGTGGGCCAACAGCCCGGGCCACAAAACTCAGAACTGGTCCTCTTCCTGTCCAGTTTTGCAGCTATGCTTCTGCGACTCCCATTCATTGAAGGAATGGGGCCGCTGAAACACTGGCATGTCCTGTACTATTCAGTCACAACCAGTGACTAGTACACGTGTGAACTTAGATTAAGTCTGTAGGAATACTCCCTCTTTCAACTGGTGATGCCTATTTGTCAAATTTTGTATAAATTTCGAGGATGAGTATTAGAAGTACAGCACAAGTATTTGCTAAAATAGACATGTCAGAAGGAGTGACAAGTTAATGTCAAGCTAATGGAGATATATTTTTTTTGTTTGTGGCTCATTGTGTAGCCATTTACTGTATTTTGCACAAAATGGGCAAAGTTGAAAGGGATATTCCCTCCTCAAGGATGCTATCTATAATGCCAGCTTGTATACATTCAAGAATTGTCCTAAATACATTGCTTTGGCAATGCTGCTTCCTTTACCTGCTGGGTCATTCCGTGTCAAGTGAACCAATGATTTTTCCCTCTATATTTTTAATTCTTTTGAGATTTTGTCATTTGGTAATAGTGTGTCAGAGAATGCAAAATGTGAAGAAAAAAAAATTCTAGAAATTTTTTTGGATTTTTAATTGATTTTCAAAGTTCAGAAAAAGTGCGAATTTCGGTGTTTCCTGCCTTTACATTTCTCCTCATAACTTAGGCTAGAAAAAAGATAGAGAAACAAAATAAACGCCATTCTACTCAGAACTATACAGGCTTTCACCAAATATGTCACAAGAGTATCTTTGTTAATATTTTACCCATGTGAACGCAAACGTAAAATTTTAAAACGCATTTCCGAAAAAAAACGTTTTATTTAAAAATTTCAAAAAAATGCACATGGGCCTGCTATGCCCTTAGCCACATCTGTACCAAAATTCAAGTTGGGATCGCGATGGGATAATATTTTAAAATATAACTATTACAGTGTCATTCCGAAAATCTTGAATTCAGATCTGTTCAGCCTGTGGTCTAAAATGACAGTGAAGTCCATGAAGTGGTAGAAGGCGGCACAAGATTGGCAATGGATGACATAACTGGTTATGTGACCTGTGAATATGATCGGCGCTGGTGGCTGGCTACTGTACTCTCCAAAGATTGTGAAAATGAAGACAATAAAATTTGATTTTTTTTGCATCCTTCTGGTCCAGCACCATCCTTTGTGTAGCCAAGAAAACCAGACATTTTACAAGTCAACAAAAATCAGATATTAACTCAGGTGGAGCCTAACACCGTGACAGGCCGTACATACTCTTTGACACAAAAGGAAATGGCCATTGCTAGTAAGCGCTTATGGACAAGATTACATTTCACTCACTAGAAAGGACAAATTGATGATAAAAGGCCAGTAGTTTAAAAATGTCCTATTAATTGTTTGATTGGTTCATATTTTATAGAATGAGGATTTATCTACTGGACTATTTTTCTTAATTAATTACATGTTTAGTGATATACCGTATTTTTCGGACTATAAGACGCACCTAGGTTTTAGAGGAGGAAAATAGGGAAAAAAAATTTTGAAGCAAAAAATGGTAAAATATTTAATATATGGGAGTTGTAGTTTTGCAACAGCTGCAAGGCCACATTGACAGGTGACCCTGCAGCTGTACGGGGATGCATAGAGTGTTTTTTTTTGTGGGGCCAGCTGTACTTTTTAGTTATACCATTTTGGGGAATATCTATTGCTTAGATCACCTTGTATTGAAATAAACCCCGGTGGTTTATTATATATATATATATATATATATATATATATATATATATATATATATATATATATATTTTTTTTTTTTTTATTTTTTTTTTCTAGGGACAGGAGGTGATTTAGAACTTTTATTCATATTTTTAAAGCTTTTTTTTTTTTTTTTTTTTTTACTATTTTATTCCCCCCCGGGGCTTGAATTGCAAGTCCCATAGACGGCAGTACAACTGTATTGCCGTCTATGGGACATTCTGTCTATTAGTATTACGGCTGGTCATAGAGACCAGCCGCAATACTAATACAGCAGTGACAGGCCTGGGAGCCTCATTAGGCTCCCGGCTGTCACCCGAACAGGTCGGCTCCTGCGATATCGCCGCGCAGGAGCCGGCCTGCAACTCTACAGGTACGGGGCCGGTGGGGACCGGCCCCGGGGGAGAAGGGGCCACCGATACTGACCCGGCATCCGCTGTACTAGAGAGGCGGATGCCGGGGAGGGATAGACGCTGGAACAGGTGCCGGGCCTGAGACATCGCTGCGCTCCTCTGCCCTGCATGAAGCCAGCGGCGGGGGGACGGAGGAGCAGAATAGCATCACTCCTCCCGCTGCTGGCTTCATGCAGGGCAGAGGAGCACAGCGATGTCTCAGGCCCCGGCGTCTATCCCTTTCCGGCTTCCGCCTCTCTATTACGGTGGGTGCCAGGCACCACATTCAGACTATAAGACGCACCCTTCTTTTCCCCCCAAATTTGGGGGAAAAAAAGTGCGTCTTATAGTCCGAAAAATACGGTAATAAAAAACAATTGTTACATGTAGAAATAGGTGTTATAAATATTGGTTCTTGTACTCTTGTTAACATATAATTAGGATGAGACTATTTAGAAAATCGCACTTGAGGATATGAGCAGCTCTTTTCTTTCGGTTTGTTCAATGCATTCAGGTTGAAAATGCTGGACAAGTTGTGTTATGATGATAAGATGTATTTATTCTGGCAATTATGGGATTTGTTTTTTGTTTCTCTTTATTGTTGCATGTAAATGTTGAATTCAGCAAGTTGGAATTTGAAAAGAAAAAAGGAAGAAGCTCACACAAACATAAAATCAGATGATTCAAGACTTAAAATTTTTTTTTAAAAAAAATTGATCCCAATTTGGTCCCAAGTTGAAAACCTGTACAAATATAACCAAGAACACAAGTAACACAAATGCATTTTTTCAAAATTTTAGAACATACGATTTTTTTCACAATTGTGCATCAAAATTTTGAATTTGATTTCTCCAAAACAAAATATAAAGAAACATCGTCTTGTGACATATCAAATGAAAGCCGGTACCGCTCTGAGAAAAATGATGCCTCTCCCACCTATTTATCTTAATTCTAGCCCAAGATATGTTAAAAAATGTAAAGCCATACCAGGCCAAAATTCACACTTTTTCAAAACTTTAGAAGTCTATAAAAAATTAACTGATGAAGAAAAAAATTCAAAACTTTTTATTTGTAATTAACTTAAGTTGTACTTCATAAAAAATAAAAAAAATCTAAAGACGTCCGGTAAAAAAAATATTCCTATTTGGATCACTTGATATGGAATGACCCTGCTATGTAAAATTATTTCTTCCATTGTTTTCACATCATTGTCAAGGAACTCTGCCTATTCTATCTCCTTATATCGGATTATATAGAGGGGAGGGGGGCTGAGTTCTATGGACTATGCTTGCTCACAGGTCAGGTCAGGTAGTTGCAGTTTGCTGATAAAGGCTCAGGCACCATCTCTTATCTCTCTACATAAGCACAAAGGTAACATGAAGTTTACTGCAGCATGTAAGTTTTCTCCAAACCTGCGTAATGTAATATACACTTACTATGCATATTTGATCTGTATTATTGAAGAATTTCTATCAATCATAATACATAATCTCTCATGGTAAAGGCAATATCTATATTTATTCATAACTTCATACAGTTCTGTCCATCAAACAATCAAAACTGCCCACGGGCTTGTGGAAAAATACAGGAAGTGAGAAGAAGAGAGAGGGAGATGGGAAAAACCCTTATAATTCACATTATGTCTATGGTGCATGGTCAGTGTATGCATTAGGAAAAACTCCTGATACACCAACATGCCCATAGATTTTAAACTAAAAGAGTTTAAAAGGTAGTGTATGCTTCTCATGCATCCATATTATCTAAATGCTAAATTTACCCTGACATACCCTTCATAGCTTATTAGTATTGCCCCTCTGGATCCACATGATAATCTTCAGTCCCTTATTGATTTCAGATTTCTGGTGTAGATTGTTCCAAAAAAATGGTGTGAATTCTTTATGCCTCGATCTCTATCTTTTCTAAACACTTTCTAACAATTTCTGCGCCTCATCTGGCAGGTGGGTGGGGTTGATTGAAAAGGGGTTGGACTTAATACACAAAACTATGGCACATTTATTTCTCAGAAACTAAGCCAACTAATACTGTTAGTGGTGTAATGTTAGACTAGGCAATCTAAAAGTATGCTAAACTTATAAACCGCATTAGACACGTTGGAAAATCTGGTGTAGTTTAACACTGTCTAGTCTAACTTTGCACTGTCTAAAAGTTGTATAGTATTTATCTGCCCCCATGAGATTTAGGACTCATGCACTTCACTAAATTGTGTACTTGGAGGCTTTACATTCTGTAGGTCCTGTAGTTATGGTATGGAGTTATGGACACTCAGTATACCATTGTCTGATGCCAAGGATCAATGCTTCTTCAAGTAAATAGTTCTGCCATAAGGCATCTATTAGATTGTTTCACCCCCATATAAAATATAGGGAACATGAAGGTGCACAGGGGTCCTCTCCTGTACTTCTATAGGTGCTGTTTCATGGCTTTGTGCTACTTGAGCATTGTACACAGTTACAATACAGCAGGGAGTAGGAGTCTTAAGACTCTGTCCATACTTTCCATGGGTTTTCATCACTTTTGATGGTTAGAATAGCTCTGCATGTGGCATTATTCTATTTATCAAAAAAACAAACAAAAAAAAACTAGAACCTGCTATAAAACTATTTCTTCATATTGCTGTCTCTTTATGCAAAAACATGAAAATCCATATTAAAACTGATAGTCACCAATAAGCTTGAATAAAATTTAAGATTCTATTTTTAGGCAAAAATCACCTAGGCCTACTGTCATGGCTTCTGGTGGAGCAAGTGCTATACCACCAGTGTGATCTCTGATGTCATTTACCGTGCCGCACAAGTCCTTTTCTACAATATGGCCTTGCTTCACCACACCTGTCCTCACTTTCATTTCAGCATGTCTCAGCCCTGTTGTAGTTCTTCCCTTTCCTTCTACAATTTACTGGCCCCTTAACCAGAGAGGCCTCCCCCTTTTTGTAGCCCTCCCAAAACCTTTCTTTGCAGTAACACTCTCCCTTCCTCTTCTACTCGACCTGAAACTATTATAAGTGGCCAAACCTCTCTCTGATTGGCTGATTGGTTCATAGATATTGCGCCAAAGATGAGGTTATCCTGCCAACGGGTTCTGGTTTGTACATAATGTTAACAACTAGATCGGAAGAACCTGCCAAAATCCCCTCCCCAAGGAGCAGGGATGCTGTATACATCCACATCTCAGTAATCGCTTTGCTGTAATATAAAATGAATAAACAGATAATAGATGCTGTATGTGAATAAGGAGCTGTCTGTAGCTTTCAATTTGCTGCCTGTATTTTGACATCTCAATGGGAATGACAGTTCTTGATAAATTATATGCTTCATCTTAGTAGAAACAGTTTATGTCCTGGCGTGATCAGATTGTAGTATGTCAAGATGTGCGCCTTTACCAGATGATCACGCAGCCACAAATTACAATAGACATACAGGCTTGGGAGTTCAAATGTGACAGGTACGCTCATACAATTCTGCTAGTACATCAAATATGTTCTATAAAGAGGCTCTCGTCTAAAATATCACCTGCAGATGGAAGTCCTAGAGTTTACTTTTTTCTGTCAAGTCTGCAAAATTGTCTATATTTATCTCCAGTTATATATAGTTGTGCTAAACCACTCGCATGCCATTATACAGCTGGGGTTTAGCTTTCTAAAGACACCCCTGTAAAAGTAAAGCTTTAAAGCAAGGTGTTCTGTCCTCAGCGCAACAATGGGGCAACCAATACAGCTGGCGATGAGTCCCAAATGTTAGTAAAGACAGTTATCATGGCGGCATTTTTAGAAAGCTAAACTCCAGTGGTTTGGTGGCCCCCAAAACTAGTAACAGGCATGTTAATAAAGTGTTAGTAAGCTTTTGAGTTTCTGACAACATTTGTGAAAGTAATAAATATTGTAATATACTATATTAACAAGTTTTGGATCCTTTTTATGAAATCATGCGTTGAATTTCACATTTCTCTTTTGCTAGCAGAAATCCTATCACTGAGTGTGTTAGGGTCCATTCACACAGAGGAAAATGGTGAGGAATTTGGTGTGTAATTTCAGCGCTGAAAAGAAAAGCCTCCCATTGACTTCAATGGGTTCTATTTTATGCTAGCCTTGGGTTCCAGACCAAAAATCTCAGTGTGAACTTACCCTAATGGGGACTAAAATTGAAGCCTATACACCTTCCCAAGAATGAAGTTTGTGACCCCCCCCCCCGAAATGGACAGAAGAGTGTTTCTGTATACTTTACAGGGAATCACACCAAAAAAGTATAGTGAAACCTCTTTAAGAGGACCATCCACAATTGGTGTTTAGTTGGGTGGTCTTCTTAAAGGGATCCTATCAGTGAGACACATTTTTTTTCTAGGTACCTTTTGTCGTCTTCTCCGTGCTGCGTTCACCTACAATCCCGGTTCTTGTCGGTATGCAAATGAGCTCTCTCGCAGCACGGGGGGCGGGCCCCAGCACTCAGACAGCACTGGGGGCGTCTCCAATGCTGCAAGAGAACTCACTCCAGCACCGCCTCCATCCTCTTCAGCAGTGTCATCTTCAGTCTCTTCTTCTGGCGGTGGCTTGTAACTTCTAAGCCTCAGGCCTGGTCAGAGCAGACTGCACATGCTCACAGGCCACAAGAAAATGGCCGCTTACAATACTGTGCAAGCAGCCATTTTCTCGTGGCCTGTTGTTATGCGCAGACGGCTCTGCCCAAGGCCTAGAAGTTACAAGCCACCGCCAGACGAAGAAGCCAAAGATGACGGCACTGGAGAGAGTTCTCTCGCAGCATTAGGGACACCCCCAGTGCTGCGAGAGAGCTCATTTGCATATAGACAAGAAACGGGATTGTAGGCGAACAGTGGCACGGAGAAGACGACGAAAGGTAGGAGATGAATAGCCTTTCTTAAGGCTATTCCAACGTGGTACCTAGAAAAAAAATGTGTCTGACTGATATGATCCCTTTAAAGAAGATGATCAGTAGGCATAATAAATAGCAAAATTGGAAATCTGGTCTTGGTAAGGGAATAGTCTTCTCAAAGAGTTGGTCTTCTTGAGAAGTTTCACAGTATATACTCTCTGCTTTTTTTTTTTTTTTATACTAGTCACCAAGTGACATTTACTAGTGTGTGGCGTACAACTGTATGAACCTGTGACCTACATTAATGTATACGTTGTATGCATTTCCCTGCAGGTACATTACACCAATAGTGAATACAAAGCTAGGTCAGCACAGAGCATGATAGACGAATGACTCAGGCTATGGTCACATTAGTGTTGTGTGACCGTGTGGGGACTCTATTCCCCATTCCACTTAAGATAAGCAGAGTGAAAAGTCTTGCAAGCGGGTCTTTTTTCTCTGTCAACTTCAAGCAGAAACCAGGCGAACCCCGATATAATCTATGGGGTCCACATTTTTCCATGGATAGAGTTTTCCACTTTTCAGTTCCCCAAGCGGACACAAGGATTGGAAACACGAACGCTAGTGTGGACCTAGTGTCAAAGATATCTTAAAGTGTATATTTGGGGAAAGTGAACTTTAGGATTTGAGTGGTATCTTTGTAGGGGACGTTGCTGGATTGCATATTGAACTGCAACAATGACTGCTCCAAATGTCAGCCTGTGCTATTTCTGGAATATAACGTGGTAGTTATGTTTATAGCAGATGTCTTTGTGAATGTTTTATCACTGTACATTGTAGCTGAAATCCAGCCCTGAAATGTTTTAAGTGCACATTATCCTGAAATACGGCTTATACGGAACACAATCTATATGCATTATTTGCTGCTTTTTCTTTCAGCATAAAACAATTGCACTCCAGAGTCTGTCTGAGATGCTTGGTTCAATGTTTTCTCATTAGTAATATGGAGCAAGCATGTTAACATTTTTCAGGATCATTTGCCCAGTGGGGGCACTATTACGCTGGAGTCTTACATTTAGATTTTTTCATAGTCAGGCAATCAATACCCAAGCTTTCCCTTTTATTGGCAAATATGTGAATCTGCTCTACAAGACAGTGGTGTAATATAATAGACTACATTGTTGGATTCTTCTTCTGCCGTCACGCCGGTTGATGCTACTTGTACTTTGTACATTTTTAAGGGCACAGGTGGACAACCATTGGTATCAAAAGTGCTCTTGTTTTTGCGGTAATGCAGGGTGATGATCTACTATCCTTTTAGAGAGCTGACACAGAAAGTATTTAGCCTATAGAGTTTACCCATAGACACCTAAGCTCAGTTACCAGGGCACCAGGGTTTCTTGACTGATGGTTGGTCAAGCCTTGCTATGACATTTGTGGTTTAGAAGCCATTGTATGCTATAGAAATTCAGCATGCCACCAGCCGCCATGTTCTCCACAATAACATATTTAGGCTGGAACCAAAACTAGTTATAACGTGATTTGCTAGAAACTGTGTGGGAAATTGGTTTTTACTGTGTTGTACAAGGTATTGTAGAGTTTATGCTTTTAAAAATATTACTTTGTTAAAAATGTATTTGTATTTTTCAGGTATGAGGAAGAAGTGCCAAGAAATGTAAGGTAATTTATCATTTATTCTTTATTTTTACAGTAAGTATGTGTTCATTCCCCACTATGGAGTATCTTTTAGTATCTGCATTTTCTGCATCTGCACATGTACACATTTCCTCTTATGATTTTATGCTGTGCCTACATGGTTTTTCATATGTAGCATATATTATATTGTAGGATAATAGTATTTGGATTGCACTTGTATTACTGGCAGAGAGAATTAGGTAGATTTGTTTTGTTTACTTCATTATGTCCTATTATTATGTTTTTATTCTCTGCCACAAACCTTGCTTATGGTACAACACCCGATCCAGAGTACAGACTCTTGAACTCTATTCACACAAACGTTGTTCACAGCCCTACACCAGCCATTTTTTTAATGTCACATGACTGCATTAAAATCACTATATATTCATGAATTGATCAGTTCTTTTGATAGTTCATTTTAAGAAAACGTCAAAAAATGGGACTTGTCTTATTTTTGTCTATTTTATTGGATTCCTCAAGATACCTGTTTTAATTTAGGATCCATGTAAATAGGTGCAAAATGGCTTTAAAAAAATGTCATAGAGCATACAGCAGCCTGCAAAAGAAAACCACTGCAGACAGGCCAGGGAGACTTTACAAGACTTCTGTCTGTCATGCCAACGTGACGTCGGGCCTGGAGCTTGCTCCAGGTGCTGGCAATCACCGGCAAAATGGCACCTCAGTCAGCTTTTACCGAGGCGCCAGAAGGGTTAATGCCCACGATCGGTGTGGGCACCAACCGTGATTATTATGATACAGCAGACACTACGTGGCAATGGCGGCCGCCCGACTTCCGTACTAGTATGGCGGATGTCGGGAAAGGGTTAAAGTGAGCCAATTGGGTGATTTCTGCTGCCATGTCTGAGAGTAGGATTTGATACAGGGAAAGAAGCTGAGTTCTGTGAAAATATAGATTTATATGATGAGGAGGAGCAGGATTTCTGAGTAAAAAAGAAGAAGAAACTCTGACAGGACTCTTAGGAGAGAGTGAGAGTCCTGTTTACGCTATACGCTGTGACTGACGGCTTTCTATGTATTAATGTATATGCACAAAAGGCAGTCAGTCATCTTATGTATACATTGTGCTCCAGACTCTCGCAGTCTTTCCTTGGAGTCAGTCAGGATTTACTCTGCTTTTTGCTCAAAAACTGCTGCAAATCATATAAACCTATATATTGTAGAGCTTTCCTTCTCTCCCTCCATCATATCCTGCTCTCAGATAGGACAACAAAAACCATTTGACAGGTTTGCTTTAGGCACTTTAATATGCACATGGTACGTATATAGCTTGAGTGCTGCTTCAAGTATTGCAATTATCACAATAGGCTCTTAGCCATTTATTGATGATGATGGCCACATAAGACCTGTCGTATAATAGGCCTCCTGTGCCACATGGCCTTGCAGCAGTAGTCCATGTGTACAAGCTGCTGCTGTGACCGGACCAGATAATACAGCTGACCTGATATACCTGACCATTGATTCAGTCTTGTCCATCGTGGCTTTACCTGCTGATATGTTTGTTCATCATGTATTTATACTGTAGTTGGGACAACAGAACAGATGAGGCATAAACCCATGAAATGCCAGATATAAATATACATGTAAATTTGAATTATACATTGTTAAAAATAATATAGAACCTTACATTATACACCAATATATTCCATATTACTAGCAGATTCACTAAATATCCCTAAGCCTTTCTAGGGAAACTACTACATTTCAGAAGGAAAGAAATGTATTTGACTGTTTTAGATAAGGTGCGTCAAATGAAAATCCTATCCAAAAAACTAATTTCCAACATTCTTGATAATAGATCCCTTCTCTTAGTAATTATAATCAGTATTCTGATTGTTCTCCGCCAGCTCAAGGTTACAGAATTAGGTGATTTAACTCAAAAATTGCTTATTTGTCATTGTGCTCAGCACTTAAATGACTTACATGACTAAGAATATTTTCCTGTGCAGCGTTATGGAATATGAAAAATGTGTTTGTCATATCGCATGGATAATATTACACAATTAATTAAAGGGTCACTATAATTTCATCTAAGACAGCAGAGAGAGGCAAGGAGCACGATAGGCACTGTGGTTGCCATGATGGTGTCCTAAAGATGATGGTGTCCTATTACTTAAAATAAGACCTATGTATAACTAGACTACCCAATCTACTCACTGTGTCTCATTGTATTAGATATTAGCTGACACTTTGCAATAGTCATATTGTAAAGTGCTTAGTTATCACTGAAATAGTTGTTTTCCGCATTGATATGGTATCTGTTTTTGCAAAAGTGGTAACAGGATGAGCAGCATGTAAAAGTAAAGAGACAGCTTTTGTAGTTCCATATCTATATTTTAAAATCCCTAAAAATCCTGCAATTCCAACTTTTGTCAACTTCCTGGGCATGGAACATGAGCAATAGAGACAATAGTCTGGAGCAGACCTTATTGACTTCTATGGGAGAGTTTTCTAGGCATGCTCTGTGCATAATGAGGAGTCAATAAAATGTGAAATCGCCTATTGTGACTGGTGGATTCTGTGTCTTATTTACATATAAATGATCATCACTGTGCTGAGAAGTGAGGTATTGCTGCAAAGAAATCTGCAGAAAACAGAACTGCAGGGGGTTTTATTTACTTATTTAAAAAAAATTTTTTTAAATACACCTGATATGTAAGTTAAAAAATAAAACCAGAAATTGTTTAAAAAATATGTTTACCATAAAACTTAAGAAAACAGGTAATTTTCTGGTGACCCATTCCCATGACGCATTAACTTCTCAATTGTCCCTTTTTTGTGGTATAATTTCACAAAAAGCAATCACAAATTGGATGATATATTTTGTGTCCTGTACCTTCATGTAGATGTGAATTCTTCCTTTGCAATGTACATTTGTGGAGCACTAGAGAGATTATCGCTACTAAACAAGCAGAAGCTACCAGAGCATCTCAATAAATTAGAATATCAAAAAGTTCTGGACTGTTTCTCAGTGGTCAAAGGTGTTTTTAGATGAAAGTAAATTTTGCATTTCATTTGTAAATCGCAGTCCCAGACTCTGGAGAAAGAGAGGAGAGGCTTCTTGAGGTCTAGTGTGAAGTTTCCACAATCGGTGTTGGTTTGGGGTGCCATGTCATCTGCTGGTGTAGGTCCACTGTGTTTTATCAAGACCAAAGTCAGCGCAGATGTCTGCCAGGAAATTCTAGAGCACTTCATGCTTCCCTCTGCCCACAAGCTTTTTGGAAATGTTAATTTCATTTTGCAACAGGACTTGGCGCCTGTCCACACTGCCAAAAGTACCAAGACCTGGTTTAATAACCACAGTATCAATGTGCCTTGATTGTCCAGCAGATTCGCCTGACCTTATTGTCAAGCGGGTAGATGAGACACCAAACCCAACATGCAGGCTAGCTGAGGGCTGCTATCATACCACCTGGGCTTCCATAACACCTCTGCAGTGCCACAGGCTGATCCATCCAGGCCACATTGCCGCATTGATGCCGTCATTCGTGCACAAGGAGCCCTCACCAAGTATTGATGGCATTTACTAGATATACTTTTCATTTGGCCAACATTTCTGTGTTAAATATTTTTTTTTAAAGTTGGTCTATAATATTCAAATTTTCTGAGATAATGACTTTTGGGTTTTCCTTGGCTGTAACCAGAATCATCAACATTAATAGAAATAATCACTTGAAAAAGTTCACTCTTTTCGTAATGACTAAATATAATATATGTGGCCAGTATACGTGTTCACGTATTCAATTGAATTACTTAAAAAAAAATAATAACAATAATAATTTCTTTGATGATATTCTAATTTATTGAGATGCCCTAGTAAGTATGTGTTTTGTGAAATTGCCCATAATGTATTATTTGAGGCCGTTGTGACGTGCCCTCGCTGTGATATTTGTTGCTTTGGTTGCCACATGTCTGGTTATACAATCCTGAGGATTTTTTAATGACTCCTTGTGATGACTGAATGTGAGTGATTTGACAATCTCCCGTCTTGAGGTAGTGAGGACATAATTCCTGCTATGTGACTAATATAATTTCTTTGTCATATTATGCCACTCAATGGCAGTCACTCGCTCATTCTTTTTTATCCGCTGTAATTCAACTAACATGTAGTTATAATATTGTAGAATGACTTCATTCATTACTTTGTTATTTATTAGTAATTGTTGACATCTCAGTCACTTTCAACGGCTTATTACATTTCTAACTAGAGTTGACTTGCGGTACCTGTGGATCCCAGCGTGCAGAATTTACAGACATATGAAGTGGCATATTGATAGGGCTAAAATGCCACATATTTACAGCAACATTGAAAATCAGACATCTGCAAGTAGAAAAGAACCTCCCTTGTTTTATACAAGTAAACTTGGATTCACATCTGCGCCAGAGACTCTGTGTGTTTGACACTCCGGACATGTGGTGGGCCCCATTATAGTTAATGGATCTGCCGGTGTCCACGTGTAATCGAACGTCTGAGAGCCCTGCACAAATGAGACCCTACCATTAGCTCCGATGTCCTGTGCTCTCTCTTTCTCTCTAGTCTTAACAGTCTTCAGTATGTTACTCTGTTCATGTATCAATATAATAATACATTTCATTTAAACAGCACCACCATATTCCACAGCACTTTCCATATTGTAGAGGTCAAGTACAGACAAAAGGATACATTACAAAGAAATATTCAATTCACACAACAGGAATGAGGGCCCTGCAGGGCGGCATAGGAGGTAACATTACTTATACAGTGGTTCAGACATTTTTGAGATAGACGTTACATTTACTGCACATAAAAGAAGTTGAATGAGCTGTCACCTGTTGTCACGGGATGGTTAGAGTCTATACTATAGGCAATGTGTAATATATATTTCATGTGGAATGTATTCTCTAACCTGTTGTAAACATCAGTGTGTAGTTGGCTGATTAGGGTCTAGTGTGTTAGCACATTGTATGCAAATACCTCTAACTAGTGAGGACCAGTGAGGACAATGGGTGGAGATAATCTGATCAGTGTCTCCAAGAAGATGTTGGACGGTGCATTGTCCACAGGAGACAGGGAGTCTGCTCTCCTTGGTATAGGTGAGGGGGGAAGGATCTGTGACTCAGCCCTCCCCACCCACAGATAGAGGAAGTAACAGTCTTAGTATATAGTTGTAGCTAGCAGTTAGTATGTGTTAGCCGGCCTGTGCACAGCTCTGCAGAGAGCCAGGATATAGTTACAGGACCAAGGAACCAAAGTTATCATTGGATTGTGACTTCTGTGGACTTATTGTTATTACGGTTGATGTGACCGCTGCCGGCTACTAACTTTGTGGATTACAATAAATTGCTGTTGTCTCCCGACCTCTTGCGTCCGTGTTGATTCAAAAGACCATCCGGAGGAAGACGTATACCTTTGCTCCGTGACAACTGGTTGGCAGTGGTGGGATCAACAGCGGACAGCGAGATGGACTACAGCAGCTCAGCGATTAATGGAGCCACAACCTCAGAATACAGGAACTGGACTATGGCAAGTCTACAAGTAAGGGCCCGGGAACTAAACCTGAGTTACCAGGGAAGAACGAAAGATCAACTGATCGAGGCACTGGAGGAGATGACCCTGCAAAGCGACCATGAGGAGGGCTGCCCCCAGGAGACTGGAGAGATACAGGAGTGGCAGGTACAGACCCAAAAGAGCAGATGGGTTGTTTTGTATGAGGAGGAATTGGCAGTGCTGGGGCTAGGAGCAACTGCAGAGCAAAGGAGTAGAGCGTTACAGAGGGCTCAGGAAACGGAGAAGGAGGAACAGAGAATGGCGCATGAAAAGGAAAGAATGGCGCATGAAAGGCGAATGGCTGAGATAACTACGAGGAATTATAATCAAACGCCGACCCCCAGCCCAACAGTGAGAGAACCACCATATGTCTCCCATAAACACTTCAAGACCTTTGATGAAGCGGCTGGGGATGTTGATGGATATTTTCAGGACTTCGAACACCAGTGCCACCTGATGGAAGTCCCAGAGAAGGATTGGGTCCGGTATCTGGTGGGACACCTACGAGATGGGGCTGCGGAAGCTCTCAGAGCCATGGACCCTAGTGATCAGCGGGACTATGAGGCCATTAAAAGAGCGGTGCAGAAGTATTATGCAGTCACTCCAGAGACCTACCGAGTTCAGTTCCGCTCTTTGTCTTACAATGGGGGAAGCTCCTTCCACATGTTTGCCCACAAATTGAAGCAAGCATGCAAGCGCTGGCTAGAAGGAGAGGAGGCTGTCACAGTCGATAAGATCCTCCAAGTCATACTTAAGGAACAGTTCTTTTCCCAGTGCCCCGCTGAGATCCGTGAGTGGGTGCTGGAACGGAACCCAGTCACAGTTGAGCAAGCTGCTTCTCTTGCAGATGAGGGCCTGACCATCAAGCCGCAGTGGAAGAGGTTGTTTGCAGAGGAGCGGAAAACTACCACAGTCCGCCAGACACCCTTCAGCCAGCCAACCACCTTTCGTGCCCGGCCTCAGGATTACAATTCCCCCTCTACCCCTGTCCCAGCCCATTGGCCTCCAGCTATGAACAACCCTGTCCCTAGACAACGACCTACTGGAAGAATGCTAGAGCGCAGATGTTTTGGGTGCGGGCGGCCTGGACATTTGCAAGCTAGTTGCCCTGTTAACATGGGGGCACGGGCCACCGTGGCATCCCGGCCTATTCACTACCTGGGAACCACTCCTAGGACAGAAAGTTTGGCCCCATTTCCAGATGACTCCATGAATGACACATCTGTTCCACCTCCAGGGGTCTATGGGATTCAGCCTTCCGCCACACATCCCGCAAACCTTCAGAGGAAGCACTTGCAGGAGGTCCTACTGGATGGCCGAACAGTTGTTGGATTCCGGGACTCGGGAGCTTTCCTAACGGTAGCGGACCCCCGAGTTGTGCGACCCGAGGCCCTAGAGGAGGGTCCTGGCATTTCTATCAAGTTGGCAGGGGGTACTCAAAGACGTATTCCTAAAGCTACCGTGGAACTCGACTATGGTTATGGACCAAAACGATGCACAATTGGTGTGATGAGCGGGCTGCCGGCCGATGTTCTGTTAGGCAACGATGTTGGAAATCTACAGTGCCACTTTGTGGGAGCAGTGACCCGAAGCCAAGCTCAGGGAGAAGCCAACATGGATCCACCGGATTTTCTGACAGATGCCAGCCCTTCAACCCTACAACTTTACCATTCAGTACCGCCGAGGGAACCAACACCAGAACACAGATGGGTTATCCCGGCAGGAGGAAATATGAGCTATAGAGACTGATGTGCATTCCCCAATTTACCTGTGTAGGCCAATTGTGTCATGCACATGTTTTGAGAGGGGGAGGGGTTGTCACGGGATGGTTAGAGTCTATACTATAGGCAATGTGTAATATATATTTCATGTGGAATGTATTCTCTAACCTGTTGTAAACATCAGTGTGTAGTTGGCTGATTAGGGTCTAGTGTGTTAGCACATTGTATGCAAATACCTCTAACTAGTGAGGACCAGTGAGGACAATGGGTGGAGATAATCTGATCAGTGTCTCCAAGAAGATGTTGGACGGTGCATTGTCCACAGGAGACAGGGAGTCTGCTCTCCTTGGTATAGGTGAGGGGGGAAGGATCTGTGACTCAGCCCTCCCCACCCACAGATAGAGGAAGTAACAGTCTTAGTATATAGTTGTAGCTAGCAGTTAGTATGTGTTAGCCGGCCTGTGCACAGCTCTGCAGAGAGCCAGGATATAGTTACAGGACCAAGGAACCAAAGTTATCATTGGATTGTGACTTCTGTGGACTTATTGTTATTACGGTTGATGTGACCGCTGCCGGCTACTAACTTTGTGGATTACAATAAATTGCTGTTGTCTCCCGACCTCTTGCGTCCGTGTTGATTCAAAAGACCATCCGGAGGAAGACGTATACCTTTGCTCCGTGACACCTGTCATGTCCTTTAATGTGCAGATGGAACCTGGACATATAAAATTACGGTCTGAAACTGCATCATATCCTGTGGGGTAATTCAGGAATGTGAGCAGAGGAGGGTTAGTATTAGGTATTCTAACTCCTGAAGGGTTTACATTAGGATTAGAGATGAGCAAATACTATTGGAAACGGCAGTTTCGAATAGCACACTCCCATAGGAATGAATGGACGCATCCGGCATGCAGCCTGCGTCCAGCCGCTTAACCCCCTGCGCGTCGGCCGCTCCCATTCATTCCTATGGGAGTGTGCTATTCAAAACTACTGTTTCCATTAGTATTCGCTCATCTCTAATTAGGAATTGTGATATGCCTGTCAGGAGAGATGTGTCTTTAGGTTGTGCTTGAAACTGTAGAAATTGGGAGTTAATCTGAGTGACTGGGGTAGAATATTCCAGACAAGTGGTGCAACTCGGAAGAAGTCTTGGATATGGGATTGAGAGATTCTCATGATAGGGGATGTTAATCTTAAGCCATTGAATGAACAGAGAGCATGGATTCAGGAAAGGATGTCCTATGCTAAAGCTGGCAGGTTAAATGCTTTTTGTTTTGAGAATTCTCTCCAGACCCTCTCCCACACATTCACTCTCATACACTTTTTCATTTTCTAAGTAGTCTTAAATTGCAAAATGTTACACTAAACGTAGCTTTGGAATACTTTGTATCTGTAAGAGGATAGTCTTAGATACTGTATTTTAGACATGCCGTAAAAATTTAATAGGTGCAGTCCAATCTCTGCGTTCCTGACCTTTTAGGCAAATGGCGGTGTCACAACAGCAGTCATATTCATTAAACCATGATGGCAGCGATCTCCATTAATTCTGTGGTGGCTGGATAGAGTCAACCAGTTAACTGTTCTCTCGATATGTGATGGTACAATAGGTTGAACATGGATTTATCAATAAATTGTGGTCTTTTCAGTGTGCCATAAATATTCAAGATAAGAAACACCATAAGGCTAAGGCCCCACGTTGCGGAAACGCAGCTTTTTTTGTTGCAGTTTTTTGAGCCAAAGCCAAGAATGGCTACAAAAGGAATGGGGACACTATAAAAAGTTCTTATACTTCCCTCTTCTGCTCAATCCACTCCTGATTTTGGCTCAAAAACACTACAACAAAAAAAGCTGCATTTCTGCAATGTGGGGCCTCAGCCTAAGTCATGGGCACCCATCTAATGACCCTTTCAATTTTTAAACATATTACTGTTGTGAATAGTGAATGGTTCTACTGTGCCCAGATATCTACGTTAGCCTGTGGACCCCAAGTTGGCGGGCCATGGACCACAACATTATTGCTCAGCCAATAAGTCCATCTTTACACCACCTATTTGTTGACTTGGTGTACGTCACATAAGGGCAAATTTTTTTGCCACACATTCTCCCTTCCTAAACCAGCCTTCTTTTCTGCTAAGTCTTGCCAGTTTTTTCTTTTTCATAACTTACACCAGACCCTGGCACACTTTGCATAGTAAATCTACCCCGTTGTTTCTACTGGCCGATTAGTAGGTTAATGTTTTGTGTCATTATGGGGCTCCAAATAATGGAATATTGTCATTCATTCAATTTCCGAAAGATATTTGTGAGAAAGAAGTGAAAAATTGTCCAAGTGTTACTTTATTATTATAAATCCGTTAACTGAATTCTGTCAGTTTGAAGAGTTCATTATATTAGGATTTGAGGCGAGACAAATAATTTCTTACTGTATATCTGAGCAAATTCTGTGAATGTCTGGAAGAAAGAAATGAGTCATAATGACGGATCTTGTCTTCAGCTTTTTCCTGCCGGTAATGTGTGACATAGGTCTTCGAAACTGATTAGAATCTGCTCATTTGCATTTGTACATATTTGTAACAATGACTCTGAGATTTGAGGGTGACCTTGGTTCTTTTCTGTCTATCTACTGATTTAAGTCCTATGGATCAAACATCACAAAGTGGCTTTGCTGCCCATGGCAACCAAAAAAAGGGTCAAACATACCTCCAGTAACAGATAAAAACTTCATAGTGCTGTACTTTTGCGCAGCCTTTCCCAGTCATTTGTACAGCAGACCTCTCCATCCTCCAAATTCATTTATAGTTATACATTTTTACAATTTTCTGCCATGTTAGTCTCTTCTATTCCAGAGCCCCCAGGGCATATGTCAGGTGTATGGATTGAATCTCATTTACCTGACAGTAAAATGTTTTTTCTTATCATATATTCATTGGTATATCTCTGCTTTTACTACCTATGATGGAAGACTAAAGCTTAGTCCCCACGTGGTGTAAATGCCGCGTTAAAAACCGTGGCATTTTACAGTTACAGCAAAGTGGAAGGAATTCTAGCAAATCCCATTCCCGTCTTGCAGAAAAATACGCACACACGTTTTTGTTTTTTTTTAACCGCCGCGTGTCAATTATACCTACGGAAATGACTCACATTCTTCCTCCTAAAAACGCCTAACCATAGGACTGTATGGTGAGGTGTTTTTTTTGAGGAGGAATTTGAGTCAGTTTCCTGACCAAATTCCTGAGCCAAACAACTCCGTGTGAACGCAGCCTTATAGGTATAATTGAAGCAGAAAGGTTTTCTCTGTGGACTTTCTGTGAAAAGCAGTTTGGGAACCAGAAGCACTTTTTTGCTGTGGGACGCTACATGGGGCCTTAGCCCAAAATGTGATTTCAACATAGCTTTACATATACAATGGACCTGCATCCTGGTTACAACCACTATTGCTACCAGCCTGCTGGTTCCCATTACATTTGTTACTACGGTACTTCCTCCTCCTTCCTTATACTGTATACACTACTCAATTAAAAATATGCAGAGGCTGCTGTAATCACATGACTGTAAATCCAATGTGTCAGTGAAATAAAACCTTCAAAAAAAATATTAAAATATTGAAAAAAAGAAATTGGAGGGCAACTCCAAACTCTCCAGAAAGGCGCAAAAACTCTGTTAGGGCTCGTTCATACTGAGTTTTTTGCAGGCGGATTTTGACATGGAATCTACTTGAGAAAAAAGCTCTTTTTTTTTTTCCTGCTAGCTAGTAGCGTAAAAAAGAAGGGAGAAGCCCTATTTTGCTGAGGAGTCCGCAGCTTGAGACACACTCCTGTTTAGGCCCATTCATTCGGGCCTAATGGGGAGCAGGATACCGAGATGGAATGCCGATGCTGCATCGGCATCCCGTTGCGGCTAGCCGCACGGAAAGTACATACGGCGGGAAAGGTTTCTGTGACTTTTTCCTCAGTGTGAACATACCCTTAGGCCGGGCCCCCACGGGTCGGAAACACTGCGAGCCACGGGGAAAATTATGGCGTTTTACAGTAAATGTAAAGTGGATGGGATTCTTGCAAATTCCGTACCCACTTTGCGGTAAAAGCTGTGGCGCATGTCAGTTATAGCTACAGAAATGGCGGCGGTTTTCCCATAGATATCATTGAAACAGAAAGTCTGTGGAGGAAAACTTTGCGAACTTTCTTTTTAATGTGCTGCAGGAAGAACTGTAGCTTCTTTACAAAGTCCTTTACGAAGTCCTTACCCTGGCCTAACCTAAACCTCTTGCTGTAACTAATGAGGGCATCTCCCATGGAACAGCACTTAGTTGCAACCACAGTGAGGCTAAGTCCCCATGTTGTAGAAATACAGATTTTTTTTGTTGTTGCAGATTTTGTTGTTGTTTTTTCAGTCAAAGCCGGAAGTGGATTTGGCAAAAGTTAGAAGTATAATTGCTTGCTTTTTATCTCCCATATTCTTTCGTAGCCATCTTTGGCTCAAAATGCCACTATAAAATCTACAACAAGTAAAGCTGTGTTTCCGCACCGTGAGGCCTTAGCGTAAAGTCGGGTTCACATGGGTTTTTTTGGTCAGGATTTTGACGCGGAATCCGCATCAAAATCCGGCTCAAAAATCCGAATCCCATTGAATGCAATGGGTTCCTTTTTCCGTGAGCGGTTTGTTGAATGGATGGGATTAATGCAAATCCCATGCCCACTTTGCGGTAAAATCCACAGCGCGAACATGCTGTGATTTCCAAAACCGGCTCGTAAGAACCACAATGTGTTTCCGACACGGTTTTTCTCACAGTGCTTTAGCGCTGCGGATCGTCCCGTGGGTCCTTAGCGTAAAAGAAAAGTTATGCCTTGAGTGAACTGGAAGAAATAAATGAATCATGATGACGGATCTTGTCTTCAGCTTTTTCCTGACAGTAATGTGTGACATTGGTCTTCAAAACTGATTAGAATCTGCTCATTTGCATTTGTACAATATTTATCCACTTTTCTAATATCAGCTACTCCTGGTTAACCCGACTAGTGGTAATGTTTGCCATTGCTCGCTTCCTGTATAACATGTAGCGGCAGGTCCAGGTACTGTAGCCCTGTCCCATCGCCTTTAATACACTGGTGAGATTTTCCATAGAAATAGTTTTAGGAACATTTCTTAGATAAACAGAAAAACTATGTGTATTTAATTTACAAGTTTTTTTTTCTTCTAGTTCAGCTTCCAGCAATTCCAGGTACGTTTCACAATGCGAGCCTCCTTCATTTGACAGGTTACATAGCACAGTGGAGAAGCTGGTGGATTTAATACATTTTTAAGTCCACAGGCTGTAAGATCTCATACATTTTTCAGCAGTGGTTGATCTGCCGATGCTTTATACATTTTTTGATTGAAGGAGTATTCTCTGAGCTTCTTATAGCACAGCTTACACTATCTTCTTCCTGGCTGTAAATATTTAAAGAGCAAGCAACACTTGTAATTTTCCCTATATTTATTTATTTTTGTTGGGTTATTGGTATAGTGCCGGCATAATGGGCAGCGCTTTACAGACATTGTTGCTCACTGTCCCGTATAGGGTTTGCAATCTAAATTCCCTATCAGTATGTCTTTGGAATGTGAGGGCCCCTTCACATGGTGTAAGCGCGCCGCTCATTTAGACACGTATACATGTGTCCGAGCGCGGCGCTTCAAAACAGAGCCCATTGATTTCAATGGGAAGCACGCGTATATGCCGATATAAGCGCGCTTCCCATTGAAATCAATGGGCTCTGTTCTGAAGCACTGTGCTCGGACACGTGTATACGTGTCTAAATGAGCGGTGCGCTTATGCCGTGTGAAGGGGCCCTGAGAGGAAACTGGAGTACCCATAGGAAACTCATGCAAACACGGGTTTGTTCTAAAGCGTAACTAAATTTTGTTAACAACGTTTAGGCTAAGGCCCCATGTAGCAAGCCGCAACACAAAAGTGCCACGTGAAAAATCCCCATATATACCTAATTCCTTTCGAAGTTACTTTTTGCTTATGCTAATAAAACAAACCCATAAAAAATGCTACAAAATCTGCAACAAAAATACAGCTTTTAGACAATATGTGGCCTAAACCTAATTCTTTCCATTGTTGTATTATTGGAAGCTGAAATCTTATATAATGCAGGAAAGCCGAGGCTGGAGGGGTCACTTCAGTTAAAGAATACTGCTTCTGGTGTCATATGAAAGACAGCTAGTGTGAACAGAGCCCTATAGAGTCTCCATGTATTTAGTTTTTCACTGTTTTTGATTTAGAAACTTCATTATGAAAATAAATTCTGCTGCTACAAAGTAGCATCCAAGTAATAATATACAAACTCTTTAATGTCTTTTGAGACCAAGGGTTATGAAACAGGTGTCAGTTAATGGCTTTTGGCTTCAAGCTCCTAATTATTAGCAGCGAGGTTGCTGTTATCTGCAGATGTTGCTACTTGGAAATTTAATGAGTTTCTTACGTGCCATGATGGAGAAAGACGGGCATGTTTTATATATTTTCAGTGAAATTATCAAACTTTGTGAAAAACCATTTAGTGAAACTAATTCAGGACGGACCAAACACAAGACTGGGAAGTTGTCCAAGACTTTAGATGAGACAATATGAAATTACAATTTATAAATCTGCCGCCCAAAGCATCTTAAGGTGAAGACCCCACATAGTGGGCTGCCCTGTGGTGGCAATGCATTGCGGTTTTTCCTGCAGCACTTTTCACAGAAAGGACTGTGGACTGCTGACTTTCTGCTTCCATCATACCATCAGGGAAACCAGCACTCTTCCTTAGTTATAATTGACGTGCTGCGATTTCTAAAACCGTGTCAGTTTTGGAAATCATAGCTTCTCCGCTACGCGTATTTTTCCACAATGTGTGGATGGGATTTTCTAGAATCTTATCCACTTTGCAGAGACTGTAAAAGGCTAAAGCCTCATATAGTGAAGCACAGCAAAAGTAACCATGAGAGAAACGCATCATGTCTTTTTCCGCAGCGCTTTTCATTGCGATTTCACAGCGTTTTCCCCTGTGTACTTTCTGCCCTTATTATACCTATATGGAAAACGCCAGTGTATCCGCAGGTATAGTTGACATGCTGCAATTTTCAAAAAATGTGAGCGTTTTTGAAAACGCAGCTTTTCTGCTGTGTTTTTTTTTCATTGTGTGTATTATATTAGCCAGAATCCCATTGACTTTGCAGATAATGAAAACGTAGGATTTTCGCAACATGGGGCTATACACATCCTCTTACTTAATATTGTATGCCTTCTTGGTTTGGGGGCTCATAGTGTCAGCTATCCCTTTCTTCATGCGTAGATGTCAGAATAGGACAATGTTATTCCGGGTTCACATCAGGTTCTGTCTCTCTACAAGAAATCAGTTTTTGTAACTGTCTACAAAACCTCAAAAACTGATTTATTTCAATGGATTTTAAAACCCATCCTCAGGTTTCTGTCTGTGCCATTTCCGTCGTGTAGTCACTCTTTTGGACAGAGATAAAAGTCGGACTTGCAGCACTTTTGCTCCATCCAAAAAGTAAGGATCCATGATGAACAACAACAATCCTTTGGGGTCTATGGAAGGCAAACACAAATGAATTATCACAAATAGTAACTTGTTGTGTCCGTTTTTCCACCTTCATTCTTCTCTGTACATGCACAGAATGAAAACAGACAACCATTGACTAATCCGTCAAAAACAACAGACTATGCCATGGCATGTGCTGTGAATCTGGTTTTAGATCAATCCATTATCTATTTATTTTCTTTTTACGGATTGTCAGTACATGGGTATCAGGTGCAAGAGTGAACTTAGCCTTAGATTTGGGGCTTCATCAGTCTATCAGCAGAAAAACGGATCCAAAATCCACAGTACGTGGCTGGTACATGTGTTCTAAGCTTAATATATCTAGTGATTGCATGCACTCCTTGCCATAGACTCTAAGTAGGCATGTCCGTGAATGAGTTAAGAGGCAGCACTGGGTGGCGAGTTGATGTGAAGAGATGGTACCAGAGGGAATGTGCCCTGGGTACACTTGCCACCTAACTTGCATGCAAATTAACAGTTGCTTTTTGTGACCTCTACATAGCACTTTTAAGAGATGCGTGTTCCCTGTCCTATTAACAACTCCTACAATACCATAGTAGTGCTACTAGACCCACTAATGCAACTATAAAGTCCTACGGGAAGAAAAATTTGAAAAGAGTCCCCTACCCCATCTTTACAGCACATTGTTGAAAGGGGCAGTTGTGGATGCTGTACAGTCTCACATAGAGTTGTAAGGGATATAGCTATGGTACCCACAACTACCATTATCTAGAATATGGTGAGTACTCTGGGAATCCGCTGATGTGGGAAACTTATTTTAATGATAGAGCATCAATTTTTAAAAGGTGGATCACCCCTTTAATGGAGTATTCCCGTTACTTCCTATTGATGTATTCTCAATATCATAGGTCATCAATAAGAAAATAATGAGGACCACACTTGGGACCACCACTGATCAATTGTTTCTAGAGACCCCAGGACTTGTGCAAGTGCTGTGACCATTTCACCGCTTACATCATATCCTATCTGTTTTATAGTGACAATGTACTTGCATCCTGTTCATCTCCATAGGACAAGGAAGCGAACACGTTTGTAGGCTTTACTTGCACTAGTCACATAGAGTTTCTGGTAATACCTGGAGCAGCGAGGCTGGGGTGGAAACCAGAAGCATTGGCAATTAAATGTGGTGCAGTTGAAGGAGGACCTTTCATCACCTCCACCAACTCTTTGCATTTTTCAATAAACACTGCTCCTCTGGTTTTGCCACACTTTGAGTTTTTCCTAAGTCTCTGTTGTTTCGGTGCTATCAGGTCTGTTAGTTTCAGCACCCGATATGCTAACTAGCATCTCTACTGTCAGGTGGGTGGTCCTTGGCCGGAGTAGACAACTTGGGACCAAATGGTAGACAGCCTAAAATATTGAAAGGGGGAGGGGGGAATTTATCAACCCATCTACACTAGGTTTCTGAATGGTTGCTTAGGTGGCACATCTTTTGGCGCATGTTACTTTATTCAACGGTGAATGGTAGGGGCTTCAAAAAAAGAGATGTAACTGCATCAATATCAGTGGAGCAGAGTTTATTAAAGAATGCAAAGAATTACCATTAACAGATGTGGTGAAATATCATCTTTAAGGTTGTCTAGTCTCAGATTGCATAGTCTGACAATAGACAATATTCGTAAATCTGCTTCATTGCTCCTAAAACAATTCCCCTCCTGCTATATAAAAAGTACCCTAGATTATGATCATATACTACTGTATCCAAATCACAGCGTAAAGTAATGTGTAACCCACTAGCAAACACATACCACTGACTGAGTACCTAGGCATTAGACAGTCTTGTGTGCTATTGATAGCATTCTGTGCTTTCTGTCATTTTGCCTCCTTAATAAATGTTATTGTACATCCGTAGTGATTCATGGACAGCTGGACTGAAGACGTAGGTTTTTAACCACTTATTATTACTAACATGTCTTTCTTGTGTGTTCTTGCTTCTCTGCGGTAATAATAGCGTTAGTGGTCAGTTCTGACATGCTGTAACCTTCACAAGGTCGCCTACAGTAACACGTTCCTGTGGCTGTTAGCATCTGTGATATAGGAAGCTCATACATTTTTTAATATGCATTACTTACGGCAAAGTAATTATAAGTTAGCTCAGGCAAGGACTGTGAATGTTTCCAATCTTCTGTTTCCAAATATATTTATACACTTCAAATGTCACAGCCAACGTTATTGCCGTCTTAAAATCCAATGCCGAATTGCGCGTAACAAAATAATACACTTCTAAAAGTTCTTTTTGGGCAACCAGTCTGCAGGCTGGTGTTTAGATTTTTTTTTTTTTTTTAATCACGTCTTGAGCGATTGTACAAGAATCTAGCCATGATCAACATCTTGTTCTCTGAATAGAATTCATTTCAATGCATTAGAATTGATTGCAACGCTTGGCGAGCTTAGAAAACAGGTGAGAATGGAAATCATAGCTATTGTTGAACCAACAGTGAGGTGAAGTAAATCAGAAAGATTTGTTTCATTACAGCTCCAAAGAAGGTTTCTTAACTTCTGCTATGAGCATACACAGAGGTAATTTATGTTGACCTTAAATAGCGCCTGAATTTTTGACTCTCTTATGCATGTATGTATTATGGAATTACAATCAACAGGAATTTGTTCATATGATTTTATTAATACTTTCAAAACTAATTTGACTAGAGATGAGCGAACAGTGTTCTATCGAACACATGTTCGATCGGATATCAGGGTGTTCGCCATGTTCGAATCGAATCGAACACCACGTGGTAAAGTGCGCCAAAATTCGATTCCCCTCCCACCTTCCCTGGCGCCTTTTTTGCACCAATAACAGCGCAGGGGAGGTGGGACAGGAACTACGACACTGGGGGCATTGAAAAAAATTGGAAAAAGTCATTGGCTGCCGAAATCAGGTGACCTCCATTTTAGACGAATAGTGGATTTCAAATCCGGGTCATATGAGAATGTGAACTTTGTGACTATGAGACAGGGATAGCTGTACAGGCAGGGATAGCTAGGGATAACCTTTATTTAGGGGGGAATGTTATTAAAAATAACTTTTTGGGGCTCTATCGGGTGTGTAATTGTGATTTTTGTGAGATAAACTTTTTCCCATAGGGATGCATTGGCCAGCGCTGATTGGCCGAATTCCGTACTCTGGCCAATCAGTGCTGGCCAATGCATTCTATTAGCTTGATGAAGCAGAGTGTGCACAAGGGTTCAAGCGCACCCTCGGCTCTGATGTAGCAGAGCCGAGGCTGCACAAGGGTTCAAGCGCACCCTCGGCTCTGATGTAGGAGAGCCGAGGGTGCACTTGAACCCTTGTGCACCCTCAGCTCTGCTACATCAGAGCCGAGGGTGCGCTTGAACCCTTGTGCACACTCTGCTTCATCAAGCTAATAGAATGCATTGGCCAGCGCTGATTGGCCAATGTATTCTATTAGCCTGATGAAGTAGAGCTGAATGTGTGTGCTAAGCACACACATTCAGCTCTACTTCATCGGGCTAATAGAATGCATTGGCCAGCGCTGATTGGCCAGAGTACGGAACTCGACCAATCAGCGCTGGCTCTGCTGGAGGAGGCGGAGTCTAAGATCGCTCCACACCAGTCTCCATTCAGGTCCGACCTTAGACTCCGCCTCCTCCGGCAGAGCCAGCGCTGATTGGCCGAAGGCTGGCCAATGCATTCCTATGCGAATGCAGAGACTTAGCAGTGCTGAGTCAGTTTTGCTCAACTACACATCTGATGCACACTCGGCACTGCTACATCAGATGTAGCAATCTGATGTAGCAGAGCCGAGGGTGCACTAGAACCCCTGTGCAAACTCAGTTCACGCTAATAGAATGCATTGGCCAGCGCTGATTGGCCAATGCATTCTATTAGCCCGATGAAGTAGAGCTGAATGTGTGTGCTAAGCACACACATTCAGCACTGCTTCATCACGCCAATACAATGCATTAGCCAGTGCTGATTGGCCAGAGTACGGAATTCGGCCAATCAGCGCTGGCTCTGCTGGAGGAGGCGGAGTCTAAGGTCGGACCTGAATGGAGACTGGTGTGGAGCGATCTTAGACTCCGCCTCCTCCAGCAGAGCCAGCGCTGATTGGTCGAGTTCCGTACTCTGGCCAATCAGCGCTGGCCAATGCATTCTATTAGCCCGATGAAGTAGAGCTGAATGTGTGTGCTTAGCACACACATTCAGCTCTACTTCATCAGGCTAATAGAATACATTGGCCAATCAGCGCTGGCCAATGCATTCTATTAGCTTGATGAAGCAGAGTGTGCACAAGGGTTCAAGCGCACCCTCGGCTCTGATGTAGCAGAGCCGAGGCTGCACAAGGGTTCAAGTGCACCCTCGGCTCTCCTACATCAGAGCCGAGGGTGCGCTTGAACCCTTGTGCAGCCTCGGCTCTGCTACATCAGAGCCGAGGGTGCGCTTGAACCCTTGTGCACACTCTGCTTCATCAAGCTAATAGAATGCATTGGCCAGCACTGATTGGCCAGAGTACGGAATTCGGCCAATCAGCGCTGGCCAATGCATTCTATTAGCCCGATGAAGTAGAGCTGAATGTGTGTGCTTAGCACACACATTCAGCTCTACTTCATCAGGCTAATAGAATACATTGGCCAATCAGCGCTGGCCAATGCATTCTATTAGCTTGATGAAGCAGAGTGTGCACAAGGGTTCAAGCGCACCCTCGGCTCTGATGTAGCAGAGCCGAGGCTGCACAAGGGTTCAAGTGCACCCTCGGCTCTCCTACATCAGAGCCGAGGGTGCGCTTGAACCCTTGTGCAGCCTCGGCTCTGCTACATCAGAGCCGAGGGTGCGCTTGAACCCTTGTGCACACTCTGCTTCATCAAGCTAATAGAATGCATTGGCCAGCACTGATTGGCCAGAGTACGGAATTCGGCCAATCAGCGCTGGCCAATGCATTCTATTAGCCCGATGAAGTAGAGCTGAATGTGTGTGCTAAGCACACACATTCAGCACTGCTTCATCACGCCAATACAATGCATTAGCCAGTGCTGATTGGCCAGAGTACGGAATTCGGCCAATCAGCGCTGGCTCTGCTGGAGGAGGCGGAGTCTAAGATCGCTCCACACCAGTCTCCATTCAGGTCCGACCTTAGACTCCGCCTCCTCCAGCAGAGCCAGCGCTGATTGGCCGAATTCCGTACTCTGGCCAATCAGCACTGGCTAATGCATTGTATTGGCTTGATGAAGCAGTGCTGAATGTGTGTGCTTAGCACACACATTCAGCTCTACTTCATCGGGCTAATAGAATGCATTGGCCAGCGCTGATTGGCCGAATTCCGTACTCTGGCCAATCAGCACTGGCTAATGCATTGTATTGGCTTGATGAAGCAGTGCTGAATGTGTGTGCTTAGCACACACATTCAGCTCTACTTCATCGGGCTAATAGAATGCATTGGCCAATCAGCGCTGGCCAATGCATTCTATTAGCGTGAACTGAGTTTGCACAGGGGTTCTAGTGCACCCTCGGCTCTGCTACATCAGATTGCTACATCTGATGTAGCAGTGCCGAGTGTGCATCAGATGTGTAGTTGAGCAAAACTGACTCAGCACTGCTAAGTCTGCATTCGCATAGGAATGCATTGGCCAGCCTTCGGCCAATCAGCGCTGGCTCTGCCGGAGGAGGCGGAGTCTAAGGTCGGACCTGAATGGAGACTGGTGTGGAGCGATCTTAGACTCCGCCTCCTCCAGCAGAGCCAGCGCTGATTGGCCGAATTCCGTACTCTGGCCAATCAGCACTGGCTAATGCATTGTATTGGCTTGATGAAGCAGTGCTGAATGTGTGTGCTTAGCACACACATTCAGCTCTACTTCATCGGGCTAATAGAATGCATTGGCCAATCAGCGCTGGCCAATGCATTCTATTAGCGTGAACTGAGTTTGCACAGGGGTTCTAGTGCACCCTCGGCTCTGCTACATCAGATTGCTACATCTGATGTAGCAGTGCCGAGTGTGCATCAGATGTGTAGTTGAGCAAAACTGACTCAGCACTGCTAAGTCTGCATTCGCATAGGAATGCATTGGCCAGCCTTCGGCCAATCAGCGCTGGCTCTGCCGGAGGAGGCGGAGTCTAAGGTCGGACCTGAATGGAGACTGGTGTGGAGCTATCTTAGACTCCGCCTCCTCCAGCAGAGCCAGCGCTGATTGGTCGAGTTCCGTACTCTGGCCAATCAGCACTGGCCAATGCATTTCTATGGGGAAAAGTTAGCTTGCGAAAATCGCAAACTGACAGGGATTTCCATGAAATAAAGTGACTTTTATGCCCCCAGACATGCTTCCCCTGCTGTCCCAGTGTCATTCCAGGGTGTTGGTATCATTTCCTGGGGTGTCATAGTGGACTTGGTGACCCTCCAGACACGAATTTGGGTTTCCCCCTTAACGAGTTTATGTTCCCCATAGACTATAATGGGGTTCGAAACCCATTCGAACACTCGAACAGTGAGCGGCTGTTCGAATCGAATTTCGAACCTCGAACATTTTAGTGTTCGCTCATCTCTAAATTTGACATTTTTTGTAATCTCCAATAAAAGTTTCTTACAAGGAGAAAAAAAAACTATATGAAATACTGATCAGCAATGCATAGTATAATAAGGCAGGGTTCACACTACCGTTGGATACCGTGAGCCCACATAGAGATCATTATGTACATTTTTCTCCTATCAGTATGTCTTTGGAATATGGGATGGAAATCCATGCAAGCACGGGGAGAACATACAAACTCCTTGCAGATGGTTTTTTTGCCCTTGGTGGGATTTGAACACCAGGACCCAGCGCTGCAAGGCTGCAGTGCTAACCACTGAGCCACCGTGTGGCCCCTCCATTGCTAAAATTTTGTAACGGACACTGCTGACGGAATCCAACGTTAGTGTAAACGCCACCTTAGTTATACTTGTCTCCACTGATCTCATGCTACTCTATTGACTCTGGCTGGTCTCATCTGCTTCTATTTCCTGTGTAAAGTTTGCACACACTGGAAAGGCATCCCCAGCCCAGCGGTGTCTGAGGATGCATATCTTGTGTTTTCATAAATTTTACAGAAAGTAGAGACTAGACAGCATCAGAACAGATCAGCAAGGGATTGTTGCAGGTAAGTAGTGCTATTACTTTTTTTTTCCAGTTCAAATTTGTATTGCAATTTTACGGGTGTGAGTAAGAGGAGAGCAGAAGACAAACCAGGTAAGGGCCCAGATATCCAGCCGTATCAGGTCCCCGTCAGAAGGACCTAAAGTCAATTACATAAGGACAGAAATTAGCTTAACAGTGTAAGCATCTCTGTAGTTGCTGGTGGCAACCATGTACAGGATAATACCACACAGGCCTAGGAGGAAGCTCCAGAGCCCAGGATCGTCTGATAGCGCCTGGGGCCTACATGTCGGGTTTTTCTGTCTGCTTGAAAAGTCGGACATCTTTACATGTGGACAGTGAAGGAAGGGCACAGAGTGCAAAAGAATGCACCCGATCGCCATTTAAATAAATGACAGGTATCACGGACACAGCTAGTGTCCGCTCCTAATGTCCGTGCAAGATTTTGAACAGACACTAGGAGTGGACACTACCTGTTGGACACAGACGGTAGTGTGAACGCCCCCTAAGTTGCAAAATGATCCGTTCAACATCGTCCCAAAACGAGGACAATATTAGGCAGGACCAAAAGACATGGAGCATATCACCGCTCCTCCTGCCCACATCTCCATTACAGTGGGGAAACTTGTGGGAAAACCATGTAATTCTGTAGTGCTCTTAGTTATTTTGTTATACCCTGCTTATCTGAATTTAATATATTTCCCTGGAAAACCCTTTTAGGCCACGGCCCATGTGGTATAAACACCATGGCAAAATCCGCAGCATTTTATAGTACCTGTAAAGTGGAATCCCATCCACACATTGTGGAAGAATATGCACAGCGGACATGCTGCGATTTCCAAAACTGTTACGGTTTTGGAAATCGCAGGATGTCAGTTATACCTACGGAAGCACCGGAAGTTTCCTCATAAGTATATGGAGAGCAGAAAGTTCACATTGAAACTTCTGCGGATTTACTTTTGTAAGTTTTGAGTAAAACAACTTTGAAGTCCTATGTGAATGAGATGGAGTACTGTGGATGGGCCTTCAGCCTTGGCAGAACTTCTGTTGCTGTTAAATTAGAATTGGTGATGTCATATCAATGGGAGGATCAACGCTTCCTGCATGGAGTGTCGCTGGTGGCAGGGGTTAGAGGTCTGAGCTGAGCTGAAGGCCTGTCCCAAGCTGTTTTTCTTCAAATCTACACAAGTAACATACGTAACAAAGTTGTGATGTTTATCACTGTCATGTGCTATATTACATGGTGCTGATTGTTCAATATGGTTGGGGGAGGTGGTAGAACACCTTCAATTATTAAATAACTTTTAAAAAATGGATAGTACAAATGAATAAAATAAACTTTTTAATTTATCTTCTTATTAAAGAAAAATACTTTGTTACCCATTTATCAGGCTGATGCTTGGTTCACACTCCCTTGGGGGTCCCGAACAATGGAGAGATGGAATGTTAAAATTGTGGTTACACAGAGTCTGTTGTTTTTAAATTGAAACTGGTGGAGGAAAAAGTACTCTGTGCAGTTGGATGGAAAAGTGCTACCTGCAGCATTTTACCATCCAGATCCAAATTTCTGCAGCATCAGATGCACACCGGTTTCTCCGTGAATATGGATGCAGTAGCACCCGGCATTCTGCACAGTCCAAGTCTGCAAGGTAGGGGGGATACTAAGGAGCATACTGAGGAAGCACAATAATTGAGCATTGTCCCATTACTCACAGTATAATGGTCCTAAATATGCACCTAAATATTTTCTACATTCACTAGCATATTCAGGAAAAACTATGGAATTTGCAGATACTCTTTATGTTTTAAATAGCTACTGTTTTGCATTAGTAGGGTCTATATGAACAGATCATAGCACAGATAATGAATGAAGCATCTTTGCCTCTCTAACAGCGGGAAGTCCCAGCAAATCCTCAAGTATCAATGAACAGCTGAATCTCATCCAGACTAATCAGCTTTGTATACCTAAAACCCGGTCTCTTTCTGTACCTCAAGCCAACACACATTGTTGCAGCCAGAATATGTTTTTCAGGAAGGATGTTCCAGTTTTAATTGGCAGAAAGTAGCACTACCGATATGTTCCTTTAATACAGCAAATACATGCAAAGAGCTCTCAGATTACAGTACTGGATATTCTTTTGATCTATGTTTTTATAACCCCTTTTTTTGGATCTGTATACTGTCTTTTTGACAATAGACAGATGATAGTTTTAGCGTTAATTATCTTAATTCATATATGTCAGGAACTAAAAGTGCTATTGCCTATAACTAAACTTGAACAAATCATCGGCTGCTTTTATGGGATTGTTATTGCGACTAATACATATTCTGTTTGATGTTCTATCTCTTTTTTTCTACTGTCAGTGGTAGAATTTTACTTAGCAATTCTTCCCAAACCTTAAGAAAGTCAGTTTAATTTTTTCATTGAGAGTTGCACAAAGATTTGCAACTTTTTTTCTATTTTGACGCCACCCCCCCCCCCCCCATAATTTTTTCTTGAAGACGACTGTTGAAGTGCATGTCCATTTGTGTAGACTTAAGAATGACATGTAAGCCAAGGCCTAAAATTGATGCTTGCCTGCTCTTTAGTTACAGTAATTTTTCTCCATGCAAATTCTTTCTGCTTTTCTGCTTTTTAGCTTCGCTGTATTAGGTCAGAGCTGAGATCTGTGACTGCATTTTGGCTATAGTGCCTGTAAGTCTGAGGTAGTCTGAGAGACACCTCCTATTTCATTACTGGTTCAGACTGCAGTTCTCTCCCTCTCCACACCGCTCCTATAATGAATGAATGGATATGTGATTTTCATTAAGGCAAGGGAAAGATAATTATAAAGTACGGACTGAATATACAGATGTGTCCTTACTTTTACTCTGACCTGAAAGTCTCATACGACCAACTATGTAGTCTGAGGAGACACTGATGCTCTCTTCTGAGGATTATGAAGCATGTCTCATCCAGTTCCATGAAAATGGATCGGAAGGGAATCCCCTCTCACTGAATTTGTCACATGAAAAACACTTTACCTTCCTATAAAAATTTGGAACCCCCCCTCAGCCTGCACAGGAAAGGAACTGACGATGCACTCACATACTTCATTGGTTCCTGTGACCAGTGGCCTCAGCATTCATGTGCGGTGAGGACAGGTGAATATTATTGTTATATTTTCTTTTTTATGTTTCCCTTCCCCAGCCTACTGCCTAAGTTCTGTAATTCCTGAACAACCCCTTTAAGAGTAGATGAATTGATATACTGTGGGAGAATGGTCATACTAGTCATAATAATGAATCTCATGCATGAGGGATCCAGCATGTTAGTATTCCATATACCCAGTCCTTTGTTTTTACAGAAGGCCAATCTGGTAGTGACTTACTCCCTCTCCCTGTGCTCAGCTTGTCTATGGTGGAGTTGGCATAAATACTTGTTTGCAGTATGAATGTAGGAATGGCTTCAGTGCAGAGGAGCCCGGGATTCTCTTTCAGCTAATTTGTATCTGTTAGGTGTGTTCACATCGGTCTTTGCATGCAGCACTATGTTTTTTCTAGCAAATTGAAAAACGCATTACATTTGGGTGGGTGTGTAGGGCACCATTGAGTGTTTAACATGTTATGAAACCTTGCACTGTGGCAAGGTTTCCATTGTAAACAAAAATTGCAACATAGATTTGAACAGAGCCTTAGCTGGTGGTGTGTAAATTTATTTTTCAATGGTTAAAACAAGATCTACCAATTTCATGGTCCGTGGTCACTTCAGTGTAAAGCGTAAGTCATAGCTATGACTTTACATTATCTCGTACCATAATTATGTCATCTTGGATGCTCCTCAGAAAGGAAGGGGGAGAATTTCTCAATTTAGGCTAAGGCCCCCGTAGCGAAACACAGCAAAGAAACACTGCGGAAAAAACTAGCAGAAATGCATCTCCTTTTTTTTCAGCAGTGTTTTTCATTGCGTTTTTGCTGTGTTTTTCATTGCACATTTTCTTCCTTTATTAAACCTATAGGGAAAACATCAGCATTTTCGCTGGTATAATTCGCATGCTGCCATTTTCAAAAACTCAGGCGTTTTGAGAAAAAGGAGTTTGTCTGCAGCAGATGTGTGGATGGGATTAGCCAAAATCTCATTAACTTTGCAGTTACTGTAAAACACAGCCTTACTCAGCGAGGATTGGTACATATATCAGGTATTTCTAATGAGAAATGTTCTATATTTTTGAGATTGGCAGCCATTCATCCTATTGGTAGAAAATCCCAATAGACATTTTGGTTTCATTATACCAATTATGGAGAATATGTCAAGAAAACCATTTATTGCTCCTTTGTGAGCAAGCTGAGTATATTCTAAATTGATATAGATTTTTGTTATGTCCTAATACCCTTAAAAACATTGAAAACAAATTAGGTCTTGTCATATTCTGATACTGAGACCTTCTATACATTTTGCATTTACAGGGTTGTGCAAGGAGCATTTTTTGACAGGCTGTAGATTTTATTTGATTTTTTCCTTTTTTTTTCTGTTGGGGGGGAGACGAGACACAAGGTATTTTGGATTTTTTTTCATCACTACAGTGTTCACCATATGGGATAAATAATTTTTAGAGATGAGCGAACAGTGTTCTATCGAACTCATGTTCGATCGGATATTAGGCTGTTCGGCATGTTCGAATCGAATCGAACACCGCGTGGTAAAGTGCGCCATTACTCGATTCCCCTCCCACCTTCCCTGGCGCCTTTTTTGCTCCAATAACAGCGCAGGGTAGGTGGGACAGGAACTACGACACCGGTGACGTTGAAAAAAGTAGGCAAAACCCATTGGCTGCCGAAAACATGTGACCTCTAATTTAAAAGAACAGCGACGCCCAGCTTCGCGTCATTCTGAGCTTGCAATTGACCGAGGACGGAGGTTTCCGTCCAGCTAGCTAGGGCTTAGATTCTGGGTAGGCAGGGACAGGCTAGGATAGGAAGGAGAAGACAACCAACAGCTCTTGTAAGAGCTAAATTCCAGGGAGAAGCTTGTCAGTGTAACGTGGCACTGACGGGCTCAATCGCCGCAACCCAGCTTTCCCAGGATCCTGAATGGAATACACTGTCAGTGTATTCCCGTATACCCGATATATACCCCGATACCCGTTCCAACGGTGTGCCCCCCCACCTTCACCCCAGAAATACCCTGCAAGTCCCCTAGCAATAGAATTGGGGCTATATACACCCACAATTTTTACTACTGGTATACAGTGCCATTGTCTGACTGGGAATTCAAAGAATATATTGGGAATACAAATACCCTCATTTCTTGCTACTGCCATATAGTGCCAGTTTCTGACTGGTAATTCAAAGAATATATTGGGGTTACGTGCACCCACAATTTTTACTACTGGTATACAGTGCCATTGTCTGACTGGGAATTCAAAGAATATATTGGGAATACAAATACCCTCATTTCTTGCTACTGCCATATAGTGCCAGTGTCTGACTGGGAATTCAAAGAATATATTGGGGTTACGTGCACCCACAATTTTTACTACTGGTATACAGTGCCATTGTCTGACTGGGAATTCAAAGAATATATTGGGAATACAAATACCCTCATTTCTTGCTACTGCCATATAGTGCCAGTGTCTGACTGGGAATTCAAAGAATATATTGGGGTTACGTGCACCCACAATTTTTACTACTGGTATACAGTGCCATTGTCTGACTGGGAATTCAAAGAATATATTGGGAATACAAATACCCTCATTTCTTGCTACTGCCATATAGTGCCAGTGTCTGACTGGTAATTCAAAGAATATATTGGGGTTACGTGCACCCACAATTTTTACTACTGGTATACAGTGCCATTGTCTGACTGGGAATTCAAAGAATATATTGGGAATACAAATACCCTCATTTCTTGCTACTGCCATATAGTGCCAGTGTCTGACTGGGAATTCAAAGAATATATTGGGGTTACGTGCACCCACAATTTTTACTACTGGTATACAGTGCCATTGTCTGACTGGGAATTCAAAGAATATATTGGGAATACAAATACCCTCATTTCTTGCTACTGCCATATAGTGCCAGTGTCTGACTGGGAATTCAAAGAATATATTGGGGTTACGTGCACCCACAATTTTTACTACTGGTATACAGTGCCATTGTCTGACTGGGAATTCAAAGAATATATTGGGAATACAAATACCCTCATTTCTTGCTACTGCCATATAGTGCCAGTGTCTGACTGGGAATTCAAAGAATATATTGGGGTTACGTGCACCCACAATTTTTACTACTGGTATACAGTGCCATTGTCTGACTGGGAATTCAAAGAATATATTGGGAATACAAATACCCTCATTTCTTGCTACTGCCATATAGTGCCAGTGTCTGACTGGGAATTCAAAGAATATATTGGGGTTACGTGCACCCACAATTTTTACTACTGGTATACAGTGCCATTGTCTGACTGGGAATTCAAAGAATATATTGGGAATACAAATACCCTCATTTCTTGCTACTGCCATATAGTGCCAGTGTCTGACTGGGAATTCAAAGAATATATTGGGGTTACGTGCACCCACAATTTTTACTACTGGTATACAGTGCCATTGTCTGACTGGGAATTCAAAGAATATATTGGGAATACAAATACCCTCATTTCTTGCTACTGCCATATAGTGCCAGTGTCTGACTGGGAATTCAAAGAATATATTGGGGTTACGTGCACCCACAATTTTTACTACTGGTATACAGTGCCATTGTCTGACTGGGAATTCAAAGAATATATTGGGAATACAAATACCCTCATTTCTTGCTACTGCCATATAGTGCCAGTGTCTGACTGGGAATTCAAAGAATATATTGGGGTTACGTGCACCCACAATTTTTACTACTGGTATACAGTGCCATTGTCTGACTGGGAATTCAAAGAATATATTGGGAATACAAATACCCTCATTTCTTGCTACTGCCATATAGTGCCAGTGTCTGACTGGGAATTCAAAGAATATATTGGGGTTACGTGCACCCACAATTTTTACTACTGGTATACAGTGCCATTGTCTGACTGGGAATTCAAAGAATATATTGGGAATACAAATACCCTCATTTCTTGCTACTGCCATATAGTGCCAGTGTCTGACTGGGAATTCAAAGAATATATTGGGGTTACGTGCACCCACAATTTTTACTACTGGTATACAGTGCCATTGTCTGACTGGGAATTCAAAGAATATATTGGGAATACAAATACCCTCATTTCTTGCTACTGCCATATAGTGCCAGTGTCTGACTGGGAATTCAAAGAATATATTGGGGTTACGTGCACCCACAATTTTTACTACTGGTATACAGTGCCATTGTCTGACTGGGAATTCAAAGAATATATTGGGAATACAAATACCCTCATTTCTTGCTACTGCCATATAGTGCCAGTGTCTGACTGGGAATTCAAAGAATATATTGGGGTTACGTGCACCCACAATTTTTACTACTGGTATACAGTGCCATTGTCTGACTGGGAATTCAAAGAATATATTGGGAATACAAATACCCTCATTTCTTGCTACTGCCATATAGTGCCAGTGTCTGACTGGGAATTCAAAGAATATATTGGGGTTACGTGCACCCACAATTTTTACTACTGGTATACAGTGCCATTGTCTGACTGGGAATTCAAAGAATATATTGGGAATACAAATACCCTCATTTCTTGCTACTGCCATATAGTGCCAGTGTCTGACTGGGAATTCAAAGAATATATTGGGGTTACGTGCACCCACAATTTTTACTACTGGTATACAGTGCCATTGTCTGACTGGGAATTCAAAGAATATATTGGGAATACAAATACCCTCATTTCTTGCTACTGCCATATAGTGCCAGTGTCTGACTGGGAATTCAAAGAATATATTGGGGTTACGTGCACCCACAATTTTTACTACTGGTATACAGTGCCATTGTCTGACTGGGAATTCAAAGAATATATTGGGAATACAAATACCCTCATTTCTTGCTACTGCCATATAGTGCCAGTGTCTGACTGGGAATTCAAAGAATATATTGGGGTTACGTGCACCCACAATTTTTACTACTGGTATACAGTGCCATTGTCTGACTGGGAATTCAAAGAATATATTGGGAATACAAATACCCTCATTTCTTGCTACTGCCATATAGTGCCAGTGTCTGACTGGGAATTCAAAGAATATATTGGGGTTACGTGCACCCACAATTTTTACTACTGGTATACAGTGCCATTGTCTGACTGGGAATTCAAAGAATATATTGGGAATACAAATACCCTCATTTCTTGCTACTGCCATATAGTGCCAGTGTCTGACTGGGAATTCAAAGAATATATTGGGGTTACGTGCACCCACAATTTTTACTACTGGTATACAGTGCCATTGTCTGACTGGGAATTCAAAGAATATATTGGGAATACAAATACCCTCATTTCTTGCTACTGCCATATAGTGCCAGTGTCTGACTGGGAATTCAAAGAATATATTGGGGTTACGTGCACCCACAATTTTTACTACTGGTATACAGTGCCATTGTCTGACTGGGAATTCAAAGAATATATTGGGAATACAAATACCCTCATTTCTTGCTACTGCCATATAGTGCCAGTGTCTGACTGGGAATTCAAAGAATATATTGGGGTTACGTGCACCCACAATTTTTACTACTGGTATACAGTGCCATTGTCTGACTGGGAATTCAAAGAGTATATTGGGAATACAAATACCCTCATTTCTTGCTACTGCCATATAGTGCCAGTGTCTGACTGGGAATTCAAAGAATATATTGGGGTTACGTGCACCCACAATTTTTACTACTGGTATACAGTGCCATTGTCTGACTGGGAATTCAAAGAGTATATTGGGAATACAAATACCCTCATTTCTTGCTACTGCCATATAGTGCCAGTGTCTGACTGGGAATTCAAAGAATATATTGGGGTTACGTGCACCCACAATTTTTACTACTGGTATACAGTGCCAATTTCTAACTAGGAATTCAAAATGCGCAAGGCTCCCGGAAAGGGACATGGACGAGGCCGTGGGCGAGGTCGGGGGAATGGTTCTGGGGAGCAAGGTAGCAGTGAAGCCACAGGGCGTCCCGTGCCTACTCCTGTGGGGCAGCAAGCATTGCGCCACTCCACAGTGCCAGGGTTGCTTGCCACATTAACTAAACTGCAGGGTACAAACCTTAGTAGGCCCGAGAACCAGGAACAGGTCTTGCAATGGCTGTCAGAGAACGCTTACAGCACATTGTCCAGCAGCCAGTCAGACTCTGCCTCCTCTCCTCCTATTACCCAACAGTCTTGTCTTCCTTCCTCCCAAAATTCCGAAGCTTTACAGAACAATAACCCAAACTGTCCCTGCTCCCCAGAGCTGTTCTCCGCTCCTTTCATTGTCCCTCAACCTGCCTCTCCACGTCACGATTCCACGAACCTAACAGAGGAGCATCTGTGTCCAGATGCTCAAACACTAGAGTCTCCTCCATCTCCGTTCGATTTGGTGGTGGATGACCAGCAACCCACCCTCATCGACGATGATGTGACGCAGTTGCCGTCAGGGCATCCAGTTGACTGGCGCATTGTGCGGGAGGAGGAGATGAGACAGGAGTTGGAAGAGGAAGTGGTGGATGATGAGGACACTGACCCGACCTGGACAGGGGGGATGTCAAGCGGGGAAAGTAGTGTGGATGTTGAGGCAGGTGCAGCACCAAAAAGGGTAGCTAGAGGCAGAGGCAGAGGTCAGCAGCTTAGGCGAAGCCAGGCCACACCCGGAATCTCCCAAGATGTTCCAGTTCGTACCCAGCCCCGAAAAACTCCCACCTCGAGGGCACGTTTCTCGAAGGTGTGGAGTTCTTTCAAGGAATGCGCCGAGGACAGATATAGTGTTGTCTGCACAATTTGCCTCTCGAAATTGATTAGGGGCTCTGAGAAGAGCAACCTGTCCACCACTTCAATGCGCCGTCATTTGGAATCCAAGCACTGGAATCAGTGGCAGGCAGCAACGGCAGGACAAAGGCCGCCTGCCGTTCACGCCACTGCCACTGCCTCTGCCACTGCCACTGCTGACTGTGCTGGCGATGCACTCCAGAGGACGAGCCAGGACACCACTTCATCTGCCTCCGCCACTTTGTTGACTTCTACCTCATCCTCCCCTGGTCCTGTCTTATCTCCTTCTCCTGCACCATCAAAGGCACCATCAGGCGTTTCTTTACAACAACCCACCATCTCTCAGACATTGGAGCGGCGGCAGAAATACACTGCTAACCACCCACACGCGCAAGCCTTGAACGCCAACATCGCTAAACTGCTGGCCCAGGAGATGTTGGCGTTCCGGCTTGTTGAAACTCCCGCCTTCCTGGACCTGATGGCAACTGCGGCACCTCGCTATGCCGTCCCTAGCCGTCACTACTTCTCCCGGTGTGCCGTCCCCGCCTTGCACCAGCACGTGTCACTCAACATCAGGCGGGCCCTTAGTTCCGCGCTTTGCACAAAGGTCCACTTGACCACCGACGCGTGGACAAGTGCATGCGGACAGGGACGCTACATTTCACTGACGGCACACTGGGTGAATGTAGTTGAGGCTGGGACTGCTTCCCAAACTGGCCCGGTGTACCTCGTCTCCCCGCCTAACATTCCTGGCAGGGACACGAGAAGAACACCCCCCTCCTCCTCCTCCTCTACCGCCTCCTCCTCCGCCACCGCCTCCTCCTCCGCCACCGCCTCCTCCTCCGCTGTTAGATTGACCCCAGCTACGAGTTGGAAACGTTGCAGCACTGGCGTTGGTAGACGTCAGCAGGCTGTGCTGAAGCTGATCAGCTTGGGGGACAGACAGCACACTGCCTCCGAGGTGAGGGATGCCCTCCTCGATGAGACGGCAATATGGTTTGAGCCGCTGCACCTGGGCCCAGGCATGGTCGTTTGTGATAACGGCCGGAACCTGGTAGCAGCTCTGGAGCTTGCCGGACTCCAACATGTTCCATGCCTGGCCCACGTCTTCAACCTAGTGGTGCAACGTTTCCTAAAGAGCTACCCCAATGTTCCAGAGCTACTGGTGAAAGTGCGGCGCATGTGCGCCCACTTTCGCAAGTCGACAGTAGCCGCTGCTAGCTTAAAATCTCTCCAGCAACGCCTGCATGTGCCACAACACCGGCTTTTGTGCGACGTCCCCACACGCTGGAACTCAACGTTTCAGATGTTGAATAGAGTGGTTGAGCAGCAGAGACCTTTGATGGAATACCAGCTACAAAACCCTAGGGTGCCACAAAGTCAGCTGCCTCAGTTTCACATCCATGAGTGGCCATGGATGAGAGACCTTTGTGACATCCTACGGGTCTTTGAGGAGTCCACAAGGAGGGTGAGCTCTGAGGATGCGATGGTGAGCCTTACAATCCCGCTCTTGTGTGTTCTGAGAGAATCCCTGATTGACATCAGGGATAACTCAGATCACACAGAGGAGTTAGGGATAGCATCCGATCCGTCACAGCTGGAGAGTAGGTCCACACATCTGTCCGCTTCACTGCGTTTAATGGAGGAGGAGGAGGAGGAGGAGGAGGAGGAAGAAGAGTTGTCCGATGATGTGATGGTGATACAGGAGGCTTCCGGGCAACTTCGAATCGTCCCATTGTTGCAGCGCGGATGGGTAGACATGGAGGATGAGGAGGAAATGGAGATTGAACTTTCCGGTGGGGCCAGAGGAGTCATGCCAACTAACACTGTGGCAGACATGGCTGAGTTCATGTTGGGGTGCTTTACAACCGACAAGCGTATTGTCAAAATCATGGAGGACAACCAGTACTGGATCTTTGCTATCCTTGACCCCCGGTATAAAAACAACATCTCGTCTTTTATTCCGGTAGAGGGGAGGGCCAATCGCATCAATGCTTGCCACAGGCAATTGGTGCAGAATATGATGGAGATGTTTCCAGCATGTGACAGTGGCGGCAGGGAGGGCAGTTCCTCCAGTAGGCAACCAAGTTCTCACCGGTCCACACAAACGAGGGGCACACTGTCTAAGGTCTGGGACACCTTGATGGCACCCCCTCGCCAAAGTGCCGCCACGGAGGGTCCTAGTGTCACCAGGCGTGAGAAGTATAGGCGCATGTTGCGGGAATACCTTTCCGACCACAGCCCTGTCCTCTCCGACCCCTCTGCGCCCTACACGTATTGGGTGTCGAAGTTGGACCTGTGGCTTGAACTTGCCCTATATGCCTTGGAGGTGCTGTCCTGTCCTGCCGCCAGCGTCCTATCTGAGAGGGTGTTCAGTGCAGCCGGTGGCATCATCACTGACAAGCGCACCCGTCTGTCAGCTGAGAGTGCCGACCGGCTCACTTTGATAAAAATGAACCACCACTGGGTAGAGCCGTCATTTTTGTGCCCACCTGTGTAAAGCACCCCAACATGAAACTCCATGTCTGTACTCAACCTCTCCAATTCCTCCGCATCCTCATACTCATCCACCATAAGCGTTGCACAATTCTGCTAATACTAGGCTCCCTCCAACATGATTTCCCCCAACTCTGCTGGTTAGAGGCTCCCTCCACCCTGATTTCCACCAACTCTGCTGGTTAGAGGCTCCCTCCACCCTGCTTTCCCACAACTCTGCTGGTTAGAGGCTCCTTCCACCATGAATTTGCCCAAACTGGGCTGTTTAGAGGCTCCCTCCACCATGAATTGGTCCAAACTGGGCTGGTTAGAGGCTCCCTCCACCATTAATTGGTCCAAACTGGGCTGGTTAGAGGCTCCCTCCACCATGAATTTCCCAAAACTTGGCTGTTTAGAGGCTCCCTCCACCATTAATTGGTCCAAACTGGGCTGGTTAGAGGCTCCCTCCACCATTAATTGGTCCAAACTGGGCTGGTTAGAGGCTCCCTCCACCATGAATTTGCCCAAACTGGGCTGTTTAGAGGCTCCCTCCACCATGAATTTGCCCAAACTGGGCTGGTTAGAGGCTCCCTCCACCATGAATTGGTCCAAACGGGTTTTTAGAGGCTCCCTTCACCATGAATTGGTCCAAACTTGGCTGTTTAGAGGCTCCCTCCACCATGAATTGGTCCAAACTGGGGTGGTTAGAGGCTCCCTCCACCATTAATTGGTCCAAACTGGGCTGGTTAGAGGCTCCCTCCACCATTAATTGGTCCAAACTGGGCTGGTTAGAGGCTCCCTCCACCATGAATTTGCCCAAACTGGGCTGGTTAGAGGCTCCCTCCACCATGAATTGGTCCAAACTGGGGTGGTTAGAGGCTCCCTCCACCATTAATTGGTCCAAACTGGGCTGGTTAGAGGCTCCCTCCACCATTAATTGGTCCAAACTGGGCTGGTTAGAGGCTCCCTCCACCATTAATTGGTCCAAACTGGGCTGGTTAGAGGCTCCCTCCACCATGAATTTGCCCAAACTGGGCTGGTTAGAGGCTCCCTCCACCATGAATTTGCCCAAACTGGGCTGTTTAGAGGCTCCCTCCACCATGAATTGGTCCAAACTGGGTTTTTTAGAGGCTCCCTCCACCATGAATTGGTCCAAACTGGGCTGGTTAGAGGCTCCCTCCACCATGAATTTCCCAAAACTTGGCTGTTTAGAGGCTCCCTCCACCATGAATTGGTCCAAACTGGGCTGGTTAGAGGCTCCCTCCACCATTAATTGGTCCAAACTGGGCTGGTTAGAGGCTCCCTCCACCATGAATTTGCCCAAACTGGGCTGTTTAGAGGCTCCCTCCACCATGAATTTGCCCAAACTGGGCTGGTTAGAGGCTCCCTCCACCATGAATTGGTCCAAACGGGTTTTTAGAGGCTCCCTTCACCATGAATTGGTCCAAACTTGGCTGTTTAGAGGCTCCCTCCACCATGAATTGGTCCAAACTGGGGTGGTTAGAGGCTCCCTCCACCATTAATTGGTCCAAACTGGGCTGGTTAGAGGCTCCCTCCACCATTAATTGGTCCAAACTGGGCTGGTTAGAGGCTCCCTCCACCATGAATTGGTCCAAACTGGGGTTTTTAGAGGCTCCCTCCACCATGAATTGGTCCAAACTTGGCTGTTTAGAGGCTCCCTCCACCATTAATTGGTCCAAACTGGGCTGGTTAGAGGCTCCCTCCACCATGAATTGGTCCAAACTGGGTTTTTTAGAGGCTCCCTCCACCATGAATTTGCCCAAACTGGGCTGTTTAGAGGCTCCCTCCACCATGAATTGGTCCAAACTGGGTTTTTTAGAGGCTCCCTCCACCATGAATTGGTCCAAACTGGGCTGGTTAGAGGCTCCCTCCACCATGAATTGGTCCAAACTGGGGTGGTTAGAGGCTCCCTCCACCATTAATTGGTCCAAACTGGGCTGGTTAGAGGCTCCCTCCACCATTAATTGGTCCAAACTGGGCTGGTTAGAGGCTCCCTCCACCATGAATTTGCCCAAACTGGGCTGGTTAGAGGCTCCCTCCACCATGAATTGGTCCAAACTGGGGTGGTTAGAGGCTCCCTCCACCATTAATTGGTCCAAACTGGGCTGGTTAGAGGCTCCCTCCACCATTAATTGGTCCAAACTGGGCTGGTTAGAGGCTCCCTCCACCATTAATTGGTCCAAACTGGGCTGGTTAGAGGCTCCCTCCACCATGAATTTGCCCAAACTGGGCTGTTTAGAGGCTCCCTCCACCATGAATTTGCCCAAACTGGGCTGGTTAGAGGCTCCCTCCACCATGAATTGGTCCAAACTGGGGTGGTTAGAGGCTCCCTCCACCATTAATTGGTCCAAACTGGGCTGGTTAGAGGCTCCCTCCACCATTAATTGGTCCAAACTGGGCTGGTTAGAGGCTCCCTCCACCATGAATTTGCCCAAACTGGGCTGTTTAGAGGCTCCCTCCACCATGAATTTGCCCAAACTGGGCTGGTTAGAGGCTCCCTCCACCATGAATTGGTCCAAACTGGGGTTTTTAGAGGCTCCCTCCACCATGAATTGGTCCAAACTGGGGTTTTTAGAGGCTCCCTCCACCATGAATTGGTCCAAACTGGGGTGGTTAGAGGCTCCCTCCACCATTAATTGGTCCAAACTGGGCTGGTTAGAGGCTCCCTCCACCATTAATTGGTCCAAACTGGGCTGGTTAGAGGCTCCCTCCACCATGAATTTGCCCAAACTGGGCTGTTTAGAGGCTCCCTCCACCATGAATTTGCCCAAACTGGGCTGGTTAGAGGCTCCCTCCACCATGAATTGGTCCAAACTGGGGTTTTTAGAGGCTCCCTCCACCATGAATTGGTCCAAACTGGGGTGGTTAGAGGCTCCCTCCACCATTAATTGGTCCAAACTGGGCTGGTTAGAGGCTCCCTCCACCATGAATTGGTCCAAACTGGGGTTTTTAGAGGCTCCCTCCACCATGAATTGGTCCAAACTTGGCTGTTTAGAGGCTCCCTCCACCATTAATTGGTCCAAACTGGGCTGGTTAGAGGCTCCCTCCACCATGAATTGGTCCAAACTGGGTTTTTTAGAGGCTCCCTCCACCATGAATTTGCCCAAACTGGGCTGTTTAGAGGCTCCCTCCACCATGAATTGGTCCAAACTGGGTTTTTTAGAGGCTCCCTCCACCATGAATTGGTCCAAACTTGGCTGTTTAGAGGCTCCCTCCACCATTAATTGGTCCAAACTGGGCTGGTTAGAGGCTCCCTCCACCATGAATTGGTCCAAACTGGGTTTTTTAGAGGCTCCCTCCACCATGAATTTGCCCAAACTGGGCTGGTTAGAGGCTCCCTCCACCATGAATTGGTCCAAACTGGGGTTTTTAGAGGCTCCCTCCACCATGAATTGGTCCAAACTTGGCTGTTTAGAGGCTCCCTCCACCATTAATTGGTCCAAACTGGGCTGGTTAGAGGCTCCCTCCACCATGAATTGGTCCAAACTGGGTTTTTTAGAGGCTCCCTCCACCATGAATTGGTCCAAACTGGGCTGGTTAGAGGCTCCCTCCACCATGAATTGGTCCAAACTGGGGTGGTTAGAGGCTCCCTCCATTAATTGGTCCAAACTGGGCTGGTTAGAGGCTCCCTCCACCATGAATTTGCCCAAACTGGGCTGGTTAGAGGCTCCCTCCACCATGAATTGGTCCAAACTGGGTTTTTTAGAGGCTCCCTCCACCATGAATTTGCCCAAACTGGGCTGGTTAGAGGCTCCCTCCACCATGAATTGGTCCAAACTGGGGTTTTTAGAGGCTCCCTCCACCATGAATTTGCCCAAACTCTGCTGGTTAGAGGCTCAATCCACCCTGATTTTCAAAACAAATGTTGGTGCCAACCTCAACTTACTACAAGGGCCAAATTCACTGCTGGTGACAAGCTCTCCTCACTGCAAGTGCCAAATACACATGTTTCAAGGTGTTTTCCTACTGTCAGAGAGGTGGTATTGAGTGTGTAAAGTGTGTAGTTGTTAGGCTGTGATGTTGGGGTAATAGAGGGTCTTTGGTGTGTTAGATGCCCCCAGACATGCTTCCCCTGCTGTCCCAGTGTCATTCCAGAGGTGTTGGCATCATTTCCTGGGGTGTCATAGTGGACTTGGTGACCCTCCAGACACGGATTTGGGTTTCCCCCTTAACGAGTATCTGTTCCCCATAGACTATAATGGGGTTCGAAACCCGTTCGAACACACGAACATTGAGCGGCTGTTCGAATCGAATTTCGAACCTCGAACATTTTAGTGTTCGCTCATCTCTAATAATTTTCTGTTTTCATAGTGTGGACATTAATATAATGATATAATCTAATATCAGAATGATTAGTCTAGCAATGGACATTTTTATTTTGCACATCACATTAGAATTCTTATCCATTGTGTCACTGCTGCAGAAAAAAAAAAAAAAAACTAGTTAGAAAGTCTATCTGTAGTAAAACAGCTGGCAAAACATGGCATAAACCATGCCAAATGATCCTGCAGCATCACGCTGCAATGAGACACTGCATAACAAGGCACAGTCATTCTGTTAATAGTGCTGTTTAGTCGCCATACGATTTTAATCAGAAAGATCAGAATTTTGAATTCAACATTAAAAAAAAAAAAAAAAAATCATAAAAAAGACGGAAGAAAAGCTCTCCATAAATGTGATTTATTTTGTACACAAATATTGCTGCAGAGAGGTTTCTTCAATCTATAAAACATGGATACAATGGTGCATCCAACAGAACGTTAACTTCTTTGCCAATCAATAATTAGCATACGCTCCTCCACTGCGCATAAATACATTACTGGGAAGTATTTAGTGGAAGTGTGCATCACATTAAAAAGCAATGTGAGACTCCTTTGTATACCTCTGTAGCAAAGGTAATTGCCTGTGGCTCAGTGCCACAATAATCAGGGACTTTTTTTGTGCTGCACTGATGTTTCAGTCCTTATTTCAGCACAAATTTGGTTAGGAAGTCCAATTTTTCATGAACCCAATTCAATGGAATATTGTGGCATGCTAACAAAACCCTTGACAGATTGCAGTTCGAAACAAAACCACTAGGTGGCCACACATAGGCACATAAAAGATAGACATCTCTTGACAGAGTATTGCAAGATCATATATAGAAATCTGGTCATCTCCTAAATATTTGAACCCCTACTGATATGAGCTGTACTGTTACAGCTGATGTTTTGATTTTAATAGGACTCCTGCTCAGGCGTCATAGCCTTTGGGTCTCTGCTGCCTTACCCAGCAGCAGTGCCTGTGATCAGAGATGTCTCTGATGACGGGCATGTAATCACTCAGATGCCATGATCAGATGCAACCACTTCATCTGGATGGTTTTCTTCACTTTCTTTTTCATGTGTGGTAATGGGAGATTTCAGGAGCTATTCCATCACCATAGCGGCTGGGAGCCTTCTGAAGGCTCAGACACCTGTTATGGAAACATTACTATTGAGGCCTGCTAGTGGCAGGCTTCAGTACTAATATAGAGATTTTCCAATAAACCACAATTCGGTATTAGTCACTCTGTGATACAAATGATTTAAAGATCACAGTTTCAATTTCCTTGGGGGAAATATAAAAATTCAAATCACATATAACTATATAAGCACATTAGGCATCCCTAAATCCAATAAATACCCTATTAAAATATAAAAGCATTTATCCCTCACAGTAAATGCTTTAGTGTAAAAAAAATAAATAAAATGAAATTTGACTGTATTGTCCTTTTTTTTTTTTTTTTTTTTTTTTGATGCAACTCTTTTCATGAAAACATCAAACACTCTCCGATATGTTATCAATAAAAACTATTAACCTGCAAAAAAAACCAAAAAACACCTTAGACAGCTCACAATATGGGACTTGTTTCCACCCCATTCTGAATTTCTTGCTTTTCAGGATATTATACAGAATTTTTAAGTGGCATGACTTTGTGAATGGAAAAATGTAAAAGTTGTGGCTTATGGCAGGGAGCAGGAAATGGAAATATAAAAACGGAAAGTCAATATTCCATTCATGGGTTAATGCATTTAGAAATTGCTTAAAAGACAAAAAGAAAGCAATTATTTGGTATGATGTTGTTATCTGCATTGCAAATTGAAATGACAGTCTTTCATTTATTCTCCATTCATACTGTAGATGAAAGGCTCCTGTAAGCATGGCCGCTGACATCTGCTAGGCAAGCTTACGCAGATGCCAGGGTCTACTGGGCTTGGGTTAAACATCTTGAGCTAAGAATGGGCTATAAAACCTGGTTTGAACATCAGCTAAAAGCCCATATACTTGATTCTGACTCGGACTGTAAATCTGTACTTTGCTGACAATGTTCCAAATCAATGTCAGTAAATCCTGACAATAATAAAATATTACAGAAGAAATATTTCAACAATTTCTTAAACAGATTGAAAAATGCCTTATTAGGGCACTACATGTATTGCATGTAATACATGGTCTACCAATAAGTATTTGGGCACCCATGCAAATGAAGATATCTGCGGTCGTGATGTACGTCACGTATTCCGCCGTTAAATAGGAAACAGCATTGGCATTAGTCACATGCAAGATGCCACAAAGTGCAGAGTTGTCTGATTTCGAGAGAGGAGTAATTGTGGGGTACCACAGAAATGGTCGATCCTTAAAGGGGCTCTATCACTAGGAAAAGTCATTTTTAACTAATCACACCTTTGCATAGCCTTTAGAAAGTCTATTCCACACCTACCTATAGTATGTAGATTGCCTCAGTGGTTTCTGAATAAGTCCGTTTTTATTCATATGCTAATTAGACTGGTGCACGATAGATGTGATTATGAAGTGGAAGATGAGCAGTGATTCTTGGAATGTGCCCCAAATCGGCAGACCCTCGAACCTTGGAGATAGAGACCTACGGGTGCTGGCCAGAGAAACCGCACCCAACCAATGGCTCACATACACCAGGAGTTTCACCAGACATCCGGGAGTATTTTGTCAATCAATACCATCCATAAGGAAGCATCTGCTGGGTTCTGCCAACTATTGAATATGAATAAATATTGTTTTTCTATTCTACCACAGGTGTCCAAATACTTATTGGTAGACAGTGTACTACATTTCACCTTTAAGAGGCTACCGCTGGGAAAATGTCTGGCTGGTTATAACGTCCCACTGCAAAATCACATGTTAGCTGAAGGTGTTGAGAACAAGAACCCCCCATAAAAAGATTTGCACTGGGTATCACCAATAGGCTATAAGCCAGCATTTTGCACCCCACATTATCATGTCATCTTATATAGTCCTTATCTGTGTGTATTTGGAATACTAGGCATCTATCCTTCTTCCCCCTGCATGGTTTGTAGGAGTATTAGTGAATGTTTTATCAGTATTTTGCACCTGTGTAGACTCCAGGGCCTGTCTGCATCCTGCTGTGAACCAATGCTTCATGTAACATCAGGTAAATGTGGCCTCTCATTGTACAGTTTCCACTAAAGCAGTGGGCTGTTTTTATAATGTATGGGTCCTCCAATGCAAAAGACACTCTCGTCAATAGTTTTGGACTGCTCGTTGTGTATATATATGTTCATATATATACACGTTCTTGCAAGGTTAAGTAGCTGCACATAATCGTGTAACTGTAGGAGTGGGGGGCCGGGTGTTTCTATGACACCTCCCATGGGGAAGGCAGGGACAGTTTATTACGCTGATCTCAAAGTACACATCATGCGGCTCCACTTCTAGCCCTGCAGTCATCTCTAGGGGCCCGGGAAGTTTGTATCAGATCAGTATATTGTAGGTAGATACCTTCCTCCTGTAACTGGGGCTAATGTATCAGCCCCAATTACAGGAGAAATTGGCAAAAAATAGTAAAGATAAAATGCCCTCCAAAGGTCTATTATAAGATAAGATAATCCTTTAATAGTCCCACAATGGGGAAATTTCAGTGATACAGTTTCATAGATGGTACAGCAGTATATACCAAGAGAGAAACACATACAGGCTCATGGCAGATAGAGAAATCCTAGGAATCATAGCAACTAAAAAGAAAGAAACACAGACACACTGCAGGATCATTTAGTTCTCTGTGTGAAGTGATGTTAATAATACAGCCGACTGTGGTTGGAGGACATGAGGAGGGGTCACAGCATGTAGCTATAACAGGGCACAATGTGTAAAATAAAAATCGCAATGCCCATCTCACAGATTGTGCCCCACCCACTGCAATCCCACATCATTGCAGCAAAGGCCTTCTTCCTATTTACATCATGGAAGACAGATTTGCATATTCTTCCCATGATCCCTCACAGTGGAACGTCTATGGCTTAATAAGACTCTACACACCTACATGGTGGTCTCTCCCTAAGGAGTGACAATACCCCCTTAACCCTGGTCCTAAAGTAGTTAAAGAACTTTGCCACTAAACCTATTTATCCTCTGTCCATAGAATAGGGAATAGATTACTGGTCGGTTGTGGGTTTGACCGATGAGGTGATCACTTATCCTGAGAATGGGGCCGCTATGTATTCTGTAGCAGGAAAAGCGGATGGACAGAGTTTCACCACCGCGCCCACTCACTTCAATGGAGCACCAGAGATGGCCAAGTGCAGTATTTCAGCTATCTTTGAAGTCAGTGGAACTTGGGGCGCATCTCCAATGGATTTGGCCACTTTGCCTATAGCTGCATTTACAGCAGGGGTAAAACCCCACTGTTCTCAGAAACGGTGGGAATCTGATCACTCTGACCAGTGATTTATCCTCGAACCTTTGATATTTTATTTAGAATTCAGGTATTTACAGCACCAGACATGGCGGGAATAGTAACAGGACATCTTTAACTTGCCCTAATGTTATACATGCGACCCCTTCAATTTTTTTCCGGGGTTTCTCTGAATTGATGCATTTATTTATAACACAATATTATTTCTTGTTCAGCATCCAGTGAGATGGTAGAATAGCTGTGAACCCATCTGTAGATCATCCAGAGTGAATAGTGCTGTAACTATGATCCAGCTGTGCTCAGAGGAAGTGTGAATGCCATGGCTGATATGTTATGATTGATCAGCGCTGACAAAGCCAGCAGCATCTCTGATATCAGTACGGTTGTCGTCTTCTTTGGAAAAAAAAATAAAAAATGCGCACACACTTGTTGATATGAAGTAGCAGCTCTACTGACTTGCAAAACTAAAGGCTTCAGTGAGAAGCAGAAATTGATATATGGGAGCTGCGGGAGCCTGTTGTGCTGCGTGTACATCAATAATACCAGAATGTGATCCAACCTACAGAAGAGCAGTATAATATTGCCGCGTACAGCTATCTAATACCGCTACACATTGTAAAGATAATACTGTAATATACTCTACTTAAGCCCACTTAATACCACCATATAGCACCCAAGTAATATGCAGCTTCCAAATAATATGTACTTAAAGGGAACCTGTCACATAGAAAATGTCGTCCAATCTGCAAGCATCATGTTATAGAGCAGGAGAAGCTGAGCAGAATCTATCTATATATATATATATATATATATATATATATATATATATATATATAAATATAAAATACTAGCTATACCCGCGGACCCCTCACCCCTTGTGTGCCCCACCTGCAGTGCTGCCCCGGCCCCCCCACCTTTGCCTTGTGGGCGCAGCGGGCCTGTCCAACACCAGTGCGCCAATGGACCCCCACCTTGCGCCCCGCTGGCCCACAATCCCTCCTCTCGCCCCTGGCCCCCCCACTTTTTTCCCTACCCGCTCCCCCATTCCCTCGCTCCCTCCTCCCTCCCCGACCTGTGACCTCGAGCCCTCTTACCCTCCCTTCACACACCACCCCGGGCCCCCTCCCCCCCACACTACATACCATCCCCCACCCTGTGCCCCGGTTTTGCCCTCCCGAAACCAACCCCCACACCTGAACCTGCGACCCCGGGCTCACCCCACCCCACCCTGGGCTCCCCATGTGCCTAGGTTACAGGGGTGCATAGGGTTGGAAGACCGTGCAGCGCCGCTGCTGCGGCCATGCACGGCGCGCAGCACAGGTAGACAGTGGTTTGCGGGAGCTCGGCACAGTTCCGTCTATCCCTTCCAACCCCCGAGGCCCCGGCGGATTCGCCAGTGCACGCCGCGTGCCAGGCTCCAGCGATGGCGGCATGTGCAACGCCATTTTCTTCATGTGAGTGTGTGGCCGGATTGTGGCTGTATAGCTCCACCCCCGCAGTGGCCTGCTCCAATCGGAGCCCCCGCCTGACGTGGTGATGTCATCTCAGGTCCTTGAGCCTACACGGACCATGAATTCGGTGCTTGCAGACGACCAAACCGGCAACATAAGGGGATTGTGACCCGCCTATGTTCTTTGCCGGATGCCATTCTAGGTATGTACGAAATTTCATTGAAATCCTTTCGGGCGTTGCGGCGTGAAAGCGGAACAAACATCCAAACACTATAATATTACTAAGGATAGTAAGGGGGTCCAACTCGCACCGTAGGGGTCGGCAATGACACAGTTCACACTGGCAGTAGATTTCAAATCCAGGGGTGTTTTATTTAGTGGCTTCTGCGCAAAAACAGAGGGCAAACAAAAGGAACAAAACCTAAGCCTGTCCGGCTCTAACTGTACATCAGCATTTCTCTCTAGCCTACAGCAGGTCAAACGAACACATCACCAAAATGCTGCGCAGACTGTCCCCGGAGAGTTTTCTCTCACTCTGGCTGCAAACCTGTCATCCCTTCCTTTTTTACCAGACTCATTGCATATACTGACTGGGTATACAAAGAGATCTGTCAATCACTATATATATCCGCCCAGTGGACTCCTAAGCCCAGAATGAGTACTACATGAGGCACTGTATTCGTCCCTAGATATACATCTATCAACCCCAACATTATAGGATCTTAGGACAGTGACACCTGGCACAGCCATACAGTTAGATGTATTGGTAGCATGAAAAATGGGCAAGTGTAAGAAACTGAGTGGTCTGTCAAGGGATAGTTAGTAGAGATGAGCGAACAGTGTTCTATCGAACTCATGTTCGATCGGATATTAGGCTGTTCGGCATGTTCGAATCGAATCGAACACCGCGTGGTAAAGTGCGCCATTACTCGATTCCCCTCCCACCTTCCCTGGTGCCTTTTTTGCTCCAATAACAGCGCAGGGTAGGTGGGACAGGAACTACGACACCGGTGACGTTGAAAAAAGTAGGCAAAACCCATTGGCTGCCGAAAACATGTGACCTCTAATTTAAAAGAACAGCGACGCCCAGCTTCGCGTCATTCTGAGCTTGCAATTCACCGAGGACGGAGGTTTCCGTCCAGCTAGCTAGGGCTTAGATTCTGGGTAGGCAGGGACAGGCTAGGATAGGAAGGAGAAGACAACCAACAGCTCTTGTAAGAGCTAAATTCCAGGGAGAAGCTTGTCAGTGTAACGTGGCACTGACGGGCTCAATCGCCGCAACCCAGCTTTCCCAGGATCCTGAATGGAATACACTGTCAGTGTATTCCCGTATACCCGATATATACCCCGATACCCGTTCCAACGGTGTGCCCCCCCACCTTCACCCCAGAAATACCCTGCAAGTCCCCTAGCAATAGAATTGGGGCTATATGCACCCACAATTTTTACTACTGGTATACAGTGCCATTGTCTGACTGGGAATTCAAAGAATATATTGGGAATACAAATACCCTCATTTCTTGCTACTGCCATATAGTGCCAGTGTCTGACTGGGAATTCAAAGAATATATTGGGGTTACGTGCACCCACAATTTTTACTACTGGTATACAGTGCCATTGTCTGACTGGGAATTCAAAGAATATATTGGGAATACAAATACCCTCATTTCTTGCTACTGCCATATAGTGCCAGTGTCTGACTGGGAATTCAAAGAATATATTGGGGTTACGTGCACCCACAATTTTTACTACTGGTATACAGTGCCATTGTCTGACTGGGAATTCAAAGAATATATTGGGAATACAAATACCCTCATTTCTTGCTACTGCCATATAGTGCCAGTGTCTGACTGGGAATTCAAAGAATATATTGGGGTTACGTGCACCCACAATTTTTACTACTGGTATACAGTGCCATTGTCTGACTGGGAATTCAAAGAATATATTGGGAATACAAATACCCTCATTTCTTGCTACTGCCATATAGTGCCAGTGTCTGACTGGGAATTCAAAGAATATATTGGGGTTACGTGCACCCACAATTTTTACTACTGGTATACAGTGCCATTGTCTGACTGGGAATTCAAAGAATATATTGGGAATACAAATACCCTCATTTCTTGCTACTGCCATATAGTGCCAGTGTCTGACTGGGAATTCAAAGAATATATTGGGGTTACGTGCACCCACAATTTTTACTACTGGTATACAGTGCCATTGTCTGACTGGGAATTCAAAGAATATATTGGGAATACAAATACCCTCATTTCTTGCTACTGCCATATAGTGCCAGTGTCTGACTGGGAATTCAAAGAATATATTGGGGTTACGTGCACCCACAATTTTTACTACTGGTATACAGTGCCATTGTCTGACTGGGAATTCAAAGAATATATTGGGAATACAAATACCCTCATTTCTTGCTACTGCCATATAGTGCCAGTGTCTGACTGGGAATTCAAAGAATATATTGGGGTTACGTGCACCCACAATTTTTACTACTGGTATACAGTGCCATTGTCTGACTGGGAATTCAAAGAATATATTGGGAATACAAATACCCTCATTTCTTGCTACTGCCATATAGTGCCAGTGTCTGACTGGGAATTCAAAGAATATATTGGGGTTACGTGCACCCACAATTTTTACTACTGGTATACAGTGCCATTGTCTGACTGGGAATTCAAAGAATATATTGGGAATACAAATACCCTCATTTCTTGCTACTGCCATATAGTGCCAGTGTCTGACTGGGAATTCAAAGAATATATTGGGGTTACGTGCACCCACAATTTTTACTACTGGTATACAGTGCCATTGTCTGACTGGGAATTCAAAGAATATATTGGGAATACAAATACCCTCATTTCTTGCTACTGCCATATAGTGCCAGTGTCTGACTGGGAATTCAAAGAATATATTGGGGTTACGTGCACCCACAATTTTTACTACTGGTATACAGTGCCATTGTCTGACTGGGAATTCAAAGAATATATTGGGAATACAAATACCCTCATTTCTTGCTACTGCCATATAGTGCCAGTGTCTGACTGGGAATTCAAAGAATATATTGGGGTTACGTGCACCCACAATTTTTACTACTGGTATACAGTGCCATTGTCTGACTGGGAATTCAAAGAATATATTGGGAATACAAATACCCTCATTTCTTGCTACTGCCATATAGTGCCAGTGTCTGACTGGGAATTCAAAGAATATATTGGGGTTACGTGCACCCACAATTTTTACTACTGGTATACAGTGCCATTGTCTGACTGGGAATTCAAAGAATATATTGGGAATACAAATACCCTCATTTCTTGCTACTGCCATATAGTGCCAGTGTCTGACTGGGAATTCAAAGAATATATTGGGGTTACGTGCACCCACAATTTTTACTACTGGTATACAGTGCCAATTTCTAACTAGGAATTCAAAATGCGCAAGGCTCCCGGAAAGGGACGTGGACGAGGCCGTGGGCGAGGTCGGGGGAATGGTTCTGGGGAGCAAGGTAGCAGTGAAGCCACAGGGCGTCCCGTGCCTACTCCTGTGGGGCAGCAAGCATTGCGCCACTCCACAGTGCCAGGGTTGCTTGCCACATTAACTAAACTGCAGGGTACAAACCTTAGTAGGCCCGAGAACCAGGAACAGGTCTTGCAATGGCTGTCAGAGAACGCTTACAGCACATTGTCCAGCAGCCAGTCAGTCTCTGCCTCCTCTCCTCCTATTACCCAACAGTCTTGTCTTCCTTCCTCCCAAAATTCCGAAGCTTTACAGAACAATAACCCAAACTGTCCCTGCTCCCCAGAGCTGTTCTCCGCTCCTTTCATTGTCCCTCAACCTGCCTCTCCACGTCACGATTCCACGAACCTAACAGAGGAGCATCTGTGTCCAGATGCTCAAACACTAGAGTCTCCTCCATCTCCGTTCGATTTGGTGGTGGATGACCAGCAACCCACCCTCATCGACGATGATGTGACGCAGTTGCCGTCAGGGCATCCAGTTGACTGGCGCATTGTGCGGGAGGAGGAGATGAGACAGGAGTTGGAAGAGGAAGTGGTGGATGATGAGGACACTGACCCGACCTGGACAGGGGGGATGTCAAGCGGGGAAAGTAGTGTGGATGTTGAGGCAGGTGCAGCACCAAAAAGGGTAGCTAGAGGCAGAGGCAGAGGTCAGCAGCTTAGGCGAAGCCAGGCCACACCCGGAATCTCCCAAGATGTTCCAGTTCGTACCCAGCCCCGAAAAACTCCCACCTCGAGGGCACGTTTCTCGAAGGTGTGGAGTTTTTTCAAGGAATGCGCCGAGGACAGATATAGTGTTGTCTGCACAATTTGCCTCTCGAAATTGATTAGGGGCTCTGAGAAGAGCAACCTGTCCACCACTTCAATGCGCCGTCATTTGGAATCCAAGCACTGGAATCAGTGGCAGGCAGCAACGGCAGGACAAAGGCCGCCTGCCGTTCACGCCACTGCCACTGCCTCTGCCTCTGCCACTGCTGACTGTGCTGGCGATGCACTCCAGAGGACGAGCCAGGACACCACTTCATCTGCCTCCGCCACTTTGTTGACTTCTACCTCATCCTCCCCTGGTCCTGTCTTATCTCCTTCTCCTGCACCATCAAAGGCACCATCAGGCGTTTCTTTACAACAACCCACCATCTCTCAGACATTGGAGCGGCGGCAGAAATACACTGCTAACCACCCACACGCGCAAGCCTTGAACGCCAACATCGCTAAACTGCTGGCCCAGGAGATGTTGGCGTTCCGGCTTGTTGAAACTCCCGCCTTCCTGGACCTGATGGCAACTGCGGCACCTCGCTATGCCGTCCCTAGCCGTCACTACTTCTCCCGGTGTGCCGTCCCCGCCTTGCACCAGCACGTGTCACTCAACATCAGGCGGGCCCTTAGTTCCGCGCTTTGCACAAAGGTCCACTTGACCACCGACGCGTGGACAAGTGCATGCGGACAGGGACGCTACATTTCACTGACGGCACACTGGGTGAATGTAGTTGAGGCTGGGACTGCTTCCCAAACTGGCCCGGTGTACCTCGTCTCCCCGCCTAACATTCCTGGCAGGGACACGAGAAGAACACCCCCCTCCTCCTCCTCCTCTACCGCCTCCTCCTCCGCCACCGCCTCCTCCTCCGCCACCGCCTCCTCCTCCGCTGTTAGATTGACCCCAGCTACGAGTTGGAAACGTTGCAGCACTGGCGTTGGTAGACGTCAGCAGGCTGTGCTGAAGCTGATCAGCTTGGGGGACAGACAGCACACTGCCTCCGAGGTGAGGGATGCCCTCCTCGATGAGACGGCAATATGGTTTGAGCCGCTGCACCTGGGCCCAGGCATGGTCGTTTGTGATAACGGCCGGAACCTGGTAGCAGCTCTGGAGCTTGCCGGACTCCAACATGTTCCATGCCTGGCCCACGTCTTCAACCTAGTGGTGCAACGTTTCCTAAAGAGCTACCCCAATGTTCCAGAGCTACTGGTGAAAGTGCGGCGCATGTGCGCCCACTTTCGCAAGTCGACAGTAGCCGCTGCTAGCTTAAAATCTCTCCAGCAACGCCTGCATGTGCCACAACACCGGCTTTTGTGCGACGTCCCCACACGCTGGAACTCAACGTTTCAGATGTTGAATAGAGTGGTTGAGCAGCAGAGACCTTTGATGGAATACCAGCTACAAAACCCTAGGGTGCCACAAAGTCAGCTGCCTCAGTTTCACATCCATGAGTGGCCATGGATGAGAGACCTTTGTGACATCCTACGGGTCTTTGAGGAGTCCACAAGGAGGGTGAGCTCTGAGGATGCGATGGTGAGCCTTACAATCCCGCTCTTGTGTGTTCTGAGAGAATCCCTGATTGACATCAGGGATAACTCAGATCACACAGAGGAGTTAGGGATAGCATCCGATCCGTCACAGCTGGAGAGTAGGTCCACACATCTGTCCGCTTCACTGCGTTTAATGGAGGAGGAGGAGGAGGAGGAGGAGGAGGAAGAAGAGTTGTCCGATGATGTGATGGTGATACAGGAGGCTTCCGGGCAACTTCGAATCGTCCCATTGTTGCAGCGCGGATGGGTAGACATGGAGGATGAGGAGGAAATGGAGATTGAACTTTCCGGTGGGGCCAGAGGAGTCATGCCAACTAACACTGTGGCAGACATGGCTGAGTTCATGTTGGGGTGCTTTACAACCGACAAGCGTATTGTCAAAATCATGGAGGACAACCAGTACTGGATCTTTGCTATCCTTGACCCCCGGTATAAAAACAACATCTCGTCTTTTATTCCGGTAGAGGGGAGGGCCAATCGCATCAATGCTTGCCACAGGCAATTGGTGCAGAATATGATGGAGATGTTTCCAGCATGTGACAGTGGCGGCAGGGAGGGCAGTTCCTCCAGTAGGCAACCAAGTTCTCACCGGTCCACACAAACGAGGGGCACACTGTCTAAGGTCTGGGACACCTTGATGGCACCCCCTCGCCAAAGTGCCGCCACGGAGGGTCCTAGTGTCACCAGGCGTGAGAAGTATAGGCGCATGTTGCGGGAATACCTTTCCGACCACAGCCCTGTCCTCTCCGACCCCTCTGCGCCCTACACGTATTGGGTGTCGAAGTTGGACCTGTGGCTTGAACTTGCCCTATATGCCTTGGAGGTGCTGTCCTGTCCTGCCGCCAGCGTCCTATCTGAGAGGGTGTTCAGTGCAGCCGGTGACATCATCACTGACAAGCGCACCCGTCTGTCAGCTGAGAGTGCCGACCGGCTCACTTTGATAAAAATGAACCACCACTGGGTAGAGCCGTCATTTTTGTGCCCACCTGTGTAAAGCACCCCAACATGAAACTCCATGTCTGTACTCAACCTCTCCAATTCCTCCGCATCCTCATACTCATCCACCATAAGCGTTGCACAATTCTGCTAATACTAGGCTCCCTCCAACATGATTTCCCCCAACTCTGCTGGTTAGAGGCTCCCTCCACCCTGATTTCCACCAACTCTGCTGGTTAGAGGCTCCCTCCACCCTGCTTTCCCACAACTCTGCTGGTTAGAGGCTCCTTCCACCATGAATTTGCCCAAACTGGGCTGTTTAGAGGCTCCCTCCACCATGAATTGGTCCAAACTGGGCTGGTTAGAGGCTCCCTCCACCATTAATTGGTCCAAACTGGGCTGGTTAGAGGCTCCCTCCACCATGAATTTCCCAAAACTTGGCTGTTTAGAGGCTCCCTCCACCATTAATTGGTCCAAACTGGGCTGGTTAGAGGCTCCCTCCACCATTAATTGGTCCAAACTGGGCTGGTTAGAGGCTCCCTCCACCATGAATTTGCCCAAACTGGGCTGTTTAGAGGCTCCCTCCACCATGAATTTGCCCAAACTGGGCTGGTTAGAGGCTCCCTCCACCATGAATTGGTCCAAACGGGTTTTTAGAGGCTCCCTTCACCATGAATTGGTCCAAACTTGGCTGTTTAGAGGCTCCCTCCACCATGAATTGGTCCAAACTGGGGTGGTTAGAGGCTCCCTCCACCATTAATTGGTCCAAACTGGGCTGGTTAGAGGCTCCCTCCACCATTAATTGGTCCAAACTGGGCTGGTTAGAGGCTCCCTCCACCATGAATTTGCCCAAACTGGGCTGGTTAGAGGCTCCCTCCACCATGAATTGGTCCAAACTGGGGTGGTTAGAGGCTCCCTCCACCATTAATTGGTCCAAACTGGGCTGGTTAGAGGCTCCCTCCACCATTAATTGGTCCAAACTGGGCTGGTTAGAGGCTCCCTCCACCATTAATTGGTCCAAACTGGGCTGGTTAGAGGCTCCCTCCACCATGAATTTGCCCAAACTGGGCTGGTTAGAGGCTCCCTCCACCATGAATTTGCCCAAACTGGGCTGTTTAGAGGCTCCCTCCACCATGAATTGGTCCAAACTGGGTTTTTTAGAGGCTCCCTCCACCATGAATTGGTCCAAACTGGGCTGGTTAGAGGCTCCCTCCACCATGAATTTCCCAAAACTTGGCTGTTTAGAGGCTCCCTCCACCATGAATTGGTCCAAACTGGGCTGGTTAGAGGCTCCCTCCACCATTAATTGGTCCAAACTGGGCTGGTTAGAGGCTCCCTCCACCATGAATTGGTCCAAACTGGGGTTTTTAGAGGCTCCCTCCACCATGAATTGGTCCAAACTTGGCTGTTTAGAGGCTCCCTCCACCATTAATTGGTCCAAACTGGGCTGGTTAGAGGCTCCCTCCACCATGAATTGGTCCAAACTGGGTTTTTTAGAGGCTCCCTCCACCATGAATTTGCCCAAACTGGGCTGTTTAGAGGCTCCCTCCACCATGAATTGGTCCAAACTGGGTTTTTTAGAGGCTCCCTCCACCATGAATTGGTCCAAACTGGGCTGGTTAGAGGCTCCCTCCACCATGAATTGGTCCAAACTGGGGTGGTTAGAGGCTCCCTCCACCATTAATTGGTCCAAACTGGGCTGGTTAGAGGCTCCCTCCACCATTAATTGGTCCAAACTGGGCTGGTTAGAGGCTCCCTCCACCATGAATTTGCCCAAACTGGGCTGGTTAGAGGCTCCCTCCACCATGAATTGGTCCAAACTGGGGTGGTTAGAGGCTCCCTCCACCATTAATTGGTCCAAACTGGGCTGGTTAGAGGCTCCCTCCACCATTAATTGGTCCAAACTGGGCTGGTTAGAGGCTCCCTCCACCATGAATTTGCCCAAACTGGGCTGGTTAGAGGCTCCCTCCACCATGAATTGGTCCAAACTGGGGTGGTTAGAGGCTCCCTCCACCATTAATTGGTCCAAACTGGGCTGGTTAGAGGCTCCCTCCACCATTAATTGGTCCAAACTGGGCTGGTTAGAGGCTCCCTCCACCATTAATTGGTCCAAACTGGGCTGGTTAGAGGCTCCCTCCACCATGAATTTGCCCAAACTGGGCTGTTTAGAGGCTCCCTCCACCATGAATTTGCCCAAACTGGGGTGGTTAGAGGCTCCCTCCACCATTAATTGGTCCAAACTGGGCTGGTTAGAGGCTCCCTCCACCATTAATTGGTCCAAACTGGGCTGGTTAGAGGCTCCCTCCACCATGAATTTGCCCAAACTGGGCTGTTTAGAGGCTCCCTCCACCATGAATTTGCCCAAACTGGGCTGGTTAGAGGCTCCCTCCACCATGAATTGGTCCAAACTGGGGTTTTTAGAGGCTCCCTCCACCATGAATTGGTCCAAACTGGGGTTTTTAGAGGCTCCCTCCACCATGAATTGGTCCAAACTGGGGTGGTTAGAGGCTCCCTCCACCATTAATTGGTCCAAACTGGGCTGGTTAGAGGCTCCCTCCACCATTAATTGGTCCAAACTGGGCTGGTTAGAGGCTCCCTCCACCATGAATTTGCCCAGACTGGGCTGTTTAGAGGCTCCCTCCACCATGAATTTGCCCAAACTGGGCTGGTTAGAGGCTCCCTCCACCATGAATTTGCCCAAACTGGGCTGGTTAGAGGCTCCCTCCACCATGAATTGGTCCAAACTGGGGTGGTTAGAGGCTCCCTCCACCATTAATTGGTCCAAACTGGGCTGGTTAGAGGCTCCCTCCACCATTAATTGGTCCAAACTGGGCTGGTTAGAGGCTCCCTCCACCATTAATTGGTCCAAACTGGGCTGGTTAGAGGCTCCCTCCACCATGAATTTGCCCAAACTGGGCTGTTTAGAGGCTCCCTCCACCATGAATTTGCCCAAACTGGGGTGGTTAGAGGCTCCCTCCACCATTAATTGGTCCAAACTGGGCTGGTTAGAGGCTCCCTCCACCATTAATTGGTCCAAACTGGGCTGGTTAGAGGCTCCCTCCACCATGAATTTGCCCAAACTGGGCTGTTTAGAGGCTCCCTCCACCATGAATTTGCCCAAACTGGGCTGGTTAGAGGCTCCCTCCACCATGAATTGGTCCAAACTGGGGTTTTTAGAGGCTCCCTCCACCATGAATTGGTCCAAACTGGGGTTTTTAGAGGCTCCCTCCACCATGAATTGGTCCAAACTGGGGTGGTTAGAGGCTCCCTCCACCATTAATTGGTCCAAACTGGGCTGGTTAGAGGCTCCCTCCACCATGAATTGGTCCAAACTGGGGTTTTTAGAGGCTCCCTCCACCATGAATTGGTCCAAACTTGGCTGTTTAGAGGCTCCCTCCACCATGAATTGGTCCAAACTGGGTTTTTTAGAGGCTCCCTCCACCATGAATTTGCCCAAACTGGGCTGTTTAGAGGCTCCCTCCACCATGAATTGGTCCAAACTGGGTTTTTTTGAGGCTCCCTCCACCATGAATTGGTCCAAACTGGGCTGGTTAGAGGCTCCCTCCACCATGAATTGGTCCAAACTGGGGTGGTTAGAGGCTCCCTCCACCATTAATTGGTCCAAACTGGGCTGGTTAGAGGCTCCCTCCACCATTAATTGGTCCAAACTGGGCTGGTTAGAGGCTCCCTCCACCATGAATTTGCCCAAACTGGGCTGGTTAGAGGCTCCCTCCACCATGAATTGGTCCAAACTGGGTTTTTTAGAGGCTCCCTCCACCATGAATTTGCCCAAACTGGGCTGGTTAGAGGCTCCCTCCACCATGAATTGGTCCAAACTGGGGTTTTTAGAGGCTCCCTCCACCATGAATTTGCCCAAACTCTGCTGGTTAGAGGCTCAATCCACCCTGATTTTCAAAACAAATGTTGGTGCCAACCTCAACTTACTACAAGGGCCAAATTCACTGCTGGTGACAAGCTCTCCTCACTGCAAGTGCCAAATACACATGTTTCAAGGTGTTTTCCTACTGTCAGAGAGGTGGTATTGAGTGTGTAAAGTGTGTAGTTGTTAGGCTGTGATGTTGGGGTAATAGAGGGTCTTTGGTGTGTTAGATGCCCCCAGACATGCTTCCCCTGCTGTCCCAGTGTCATTCCAGAGGTGTTGGCATCATTTCCTGGGGTGTCATAGTGGACTTGGTGACCCTCCAGACACGGATTTGGGTTTCCCCCTTAACGAGTATCTGTTCCCCATAGACTATAATGGGGTTCGAAACCCGTTCGAACACACGAACATTGAGCGGCTGTTCGAATCGAATTTCGAACCTCGAACATTTTAGTGTTCGCTCATCTCTAATAGTTAGATTACAAGGTTAGAGATAAAGTTGTCACAATACCAGAATTAGGACTTTGATACCCATACTCAGCATAGTACGATTCTCAATACCAAAACTGTTCCAGAATACATTATAGCTTGATGTGTATGGAGCTACAAATGACACAGAATTATGCTGATTTCATGTGACCAAGTTTTGGCTATGAAACTTTGTGTGTGTGTGTGTGTACCAGATTTACTGTCCTGAACACTGGAGACAGACCATCTATGGTGCTAGGAGTCCCTGCTTCATCGTGAAATACTGTCCTAAGTGATTAGAGTATGGAACAGTATTTTGCAGGGAGGCAGGGACTCCTATAATCATAGACCACTATAATGCTAGGAGTCAGTGTCCCTGCATAGTTTTCAGGCTGGTAAATCTGGCACACACGGATAAAGTGTCATAGCCAAAGCTTGGTCATGTGAAAGCAACCTTATGCTAGATTCACACTAGTGCCAGACTCTTCGTCAGACCCAGTGGACCCAGATGAAAGAGAGTCAGACCTCCACAACAGAAGTGACAAACAGAAACCAGCGGACCACATGCAGATGTGAACCCAGCCTTAGGCAATTGGCAATGATCTGGCTGATCACTGTAGTGCTTCTAGGAGAAAATATTCCTCACAGATTCATACTAAATTATTGGAATCACACTGCTATATAGTGTGTGTCCATAGCAGGTTATAGATGCAGTGTTACAGACACCAGATACATGCTGAGTGCGGTTACTCTCTGGTTACAACCTTGCCAGTAGTTAATGGTGCCAGTGTTGTTGTTGATCCCATTGGGAACGAAATTGTGGTTAGATTAGATTACCCGGGTCAGAGCCATGTCATCACTCCAAGATGGAAGAGCTCAATAAATCTTGATAATTGCAAAGCCTTGCTCTAGAACTGATGACAGGATCACAGTGACAGGTGGGTGGCCTTGTTGTCCACTTCAGTAGCTTGGCGGATTTCCCAGATATGTAGATTTGTCTTGCACCGTAAAGCAGCAGGGTTAGTCGCCTTAAATCCATTGTCACTGTTTTAAAATTGGACAACAAAATCGCTTTCAAGTGTCCTGGAAGTTAAGTGAAAGTTTTCTTAAAAATAGTGAGACTTGCTTGCCAGGTTCTTGAAGGAGGCCACCAGAGAATGTCAGTTTATTTGTTCTGGATCCATTTTGGCCATTACTCTGCCTGATTGACAGAAATGTTACATTTTAGTCTCCATTCTTGTTTTTCCAAAAAGGTCGTTGCCAAGTCCATTGTTGGATTCACTGCAAGGTTTTTTCATGTCTCTCACTGAGACACACAGCAAATATAAAGTACACAGAACAAAAACTCTTCCAGACGCTCACCACCAATTTATTTACCAACTCCTCCTGAAGCTTTCCAGCAGATCTAGTCCTTAGGCTACAGCTGAGTGTAGTGGGCTAAAACTAAAAAGCACTGTAGGAAAAACTGTAGCGGCAACACATCACGTTTTTTGCCGCAGCGCATTTCACAGAAAGTGAGCAGAGGAAACCTCTTCTGCATTCATTATACCTATAGATAAATCACCGGTGTTTCCGTAGGTATAATTGACATGCTGTGATAACCAAAGCCATAACAGTTTTGGAAATTGCATGTCGGCTGTGTGTATTTGTACTTTAAGGGATCCTATCACTCAGACGTGATTTTTTTCTAAGTACCACGTTGGAATAGCCTTAAGAAAGGCTATTCGTCTCCTACCTTTCGTAGTCTTCTCCACACCGCCGTTCGCCTACAATCCTGTTTTTTGTCATTATGCTAATGAGATCTCTCGCAGCACTGGGGGCGGGCCCCAGTGCTCAGACAGCACTGGGGGCGTCCCCAATGCTGCGAGAGAACTCTCTCCAGCGTCGCCTCCTCTTCTTCAGCAGCGTCATCTTCAGACTCTTCTTCCGGCGGTGGCTTGTAACTTCTAGGCCTCGGGCCGAGCAGATTGCGCATGCCCATGGGCTAAGAGAAAATGGCCACTTCCAGTATCGTGCAAGTGGCCATTTTCTCGTGGCCTGTGGGCATGCACAGTCTGCTCGGCCCGAGGCCTTAGAAGTTACAAGCCACCGCCGGAAGAAGAGGCTGAAGATGACGCTGCTGGAGAGAGTTCTCTCGCAGCATTGGGGACGCCCAATGCATGGTACCTTGCATGGTAACATGTTATGAATTGCCTCACCATTATATTGTGCCTCCCACCACCTGGTTGATTACTTGCTGGGTTTTTATTGATCCCCCTATTTACTGCATGTTTATTATTACATACAGCTGATGCTGTTATTTATCAACTTTCAAATAAAATTATTTTTTAGTGATCCTGTCTTTTGTAGACATTGTTTATTCTTGTACTGTATAGTTGCACAGTCACTACCCACTGCTGCATGCATGCACCCCTATAATCTATTGTTCTGATCCTATGCTGGCTCAAAACATCATTAGTGTGCAAGCAGTCCTAGACCCTCCAATGCACTTAGTCCATTATCCAGCAGAATAAATGCACGCAGTCCACAGTACAGAATTTTTCAGGGATTTTCTCATTTTATAGAAAACAAAAACATGTCATTGAGCAACCCTGAGCACAATAAAATAAGCCTGCTCGTGTCTGGGCTGTCAGCAGCACTCAAGCCAGAAAACGCTTTAGTGATATAAATAATACCGCTATTGACTTCACAGACTCTGTTATGATGAGATACGACGTGAACCATCAAAATTATTAGAAAGCACCTACAAAGGAAATTACAGTTGATAAAAAAAATAACACAATAAAATGGATAGCCGGACAAAAAGAAATAACTTACCTTTGCGTCTTCTGTCCCGGATGTTCTTTTACGTTGGTGCATTTCATGATGTGATATTGTGCTTACTCAAAGCAAACATTTTACAAAAATAATCTTGTTCATACAGTGCATAGGGTTAAATCCCAAAAACTGGGGAAAAAAATCAACACAACATTTCTAACCAAACCTGCTGGAAAAAAATATGTTACAGTATATCTTTATTCAATATCCAATAAAACACAACAGAAAAATGCCTAAAAAGATACAATGCAAACACATGACATTGCACAAGGAGGAGTTGCTGAGCAAAACTGCTTAAGGCCGGCGTCCCATGTGGCGTAAAAAACAGCAGAAACACTTTGGGGAAAAATGTGACATTGTATAGTCACTGCAAAGCAAATCCAATTGTGGGAAAATAGGTGCAGTGGACATGGTCTGCATTGGGGGCCTTAGCCTAAAGGGATTTTTTTTTCAGGAACATAGCCATCTTTATATTTGTAGGCAATTATATGCTAAACATTTTTTGCAAATACAAATGCTAAAAAATTTTGCAGAGTTTGGCTGTGGCCTCACGAAGCGAAACTCTTTACAGTACCTGCAAAGTGAAGAGGATTTTGGCTAATCCCATCTACACATTGCAGAAAAATATCTACAATTTCAAAAGCCATGTCAAAAAAGCATGTCAATTATACCTATGCAAATGCTGGCAGTTTATAATATAATACGTATAACTGAAGCAGAAAGTCCACAGAGAAAAACTTTGTGGACTTTCTGTGAAAAGCGCTGCAGGAAAAACTGTGAAGTTTTTTTGCTGCATCTTGCAATGTGTGGCCTCAGGGGGAGATCACGCCACCGTTACTATTGTACATTGTTTTCTTCCGTCATAGGATGATGGCAATGGACACTGATACTGTGTCTGTTCCCATTGACACTAATGTAAACAAACATGATAGAAGCGTTTGTTTAGTTTTGTAATTGTAAATAAAGTTCTCCTTGCAGGAAGATAGTCTGTCATGTTGTTTATATTAGTGTCAGTGGGAATGGACACAAAACCAGTCAGTGACCGTTCTCTGTGACAGTTTAATGTCCGTTGCTATCATCCTACCATGGAAGACAGCAATGGACATATAGTAACAGTAGTGTGAACTCCCCCGTTTTAAAGATGTTCTCTCCACCCTATGTATAGCTTCTCCACTCCTGCTCTTTAGCAATGTTTGGCTGTTTGTCCTCACCACCCTGGTTATAATGTTGGGGTAATTTATTTATTTATTTTTTAAATTCCTTCTGCTCTTTCCTCTTTTCCCATAAATTTAGTCCCCTTTTTTACCTCTTCACTACCAAATCCTTCTTTCCCTTGGTAGGCGATTGTTTTAATTTAGGCCCCGTTCCCTCGGAGTAACGCGCCGCTCATTTAGACACGTAAACATCTGTCAGAGCAAGGCGCTTCAAAACAGATCCCATAGACTTCAATGGGTGCCGACTTACGCGCACTACACATTGAAATCAATGGGTTATAAAGCCTCCCACTGATTTCAATGTGTAGCACCCATAAGCCGGCACACATTGAAGTCTATGGGATCTGTTTTGAAGCGCCTCGCTCTGACATGTGTTTACGTGTCTAAATGAGCGGCGCGTTACTCCGTGGGAACGGGGCCTTAAACTGACCAGTTGCTTCATGTACTGGCAATATGTGACACTATCAGTCATCTTATGATTCTTATGATCTCGTCAAACACATCAGGTCAGAAGAAGGTTTTAATTTGACCAAAACGTTACTATTATTGATTTGCAACTTGTTGATTCATATATTCTAGTATTACATTTCCATTTGTTACTGTGCTGCATACGGCAACATGATTTGAAGCGTCGTATCATAACCACTAATATCTTCAAATTCATGATGGTTTATTGTTTGAGAAACAAATTGTACTTTGTAATGGCACCATTCAATATGCTGTGCAATGTACTGGGAAGCTGGAAAAAAATTCAGAATGAGGTACAATTGGAGAAAAAAATGCATTTGCGCCAATTTCATATGGGTTTAATTTTTACGGCATTCACTGTGTGGTAAAAATGACATGTTACACAGCGATACCGAATTTATGTAGTATTTGCAATGTTTTGATACCTTTTAAAAAAATTTAAAACTTTGCAAAATAGAAATAAAATTTTGTGTTGCCATGTTGTGCCATTTGCAACTTTTTTATATGTACATGTATGGAGCTGGGCGTGGCGTGTTTTTATGCGGGACAAAATGCCGTGTTTATTGATACCAATTGGGGAAAGATTTGATGGTTTGATTTTTTTCAAACCAGTGTAGGATAAATATATTTTAATAGTTCGGACATTTTGGAGTATGGGTATACCTAATGTCTTTATGTTTACTTTTCTTTTCTTTTATTTCTGATCTAGGGAAAGGGGGGTGATTTGAACTTTTTTTTGTATTTTTTTATTTTATACTTTAATTTTTTTCTTTTCTTCTTCTTCTACTTTTATGATCAGATGCCCTAGGGACCTTGAAACCTAGGGGTCTGATCACTCATACTATTCACTGCATTACTACTGTATTGTAGTGAATAGCAAAATGCCATCAGTTCTATTATACGATCCCTCTGGCAGCGTGCAATAGAGCTAATGCAATGACAAGCCTGGGAGCCTTCCATAGTCTCCAAGCTGTCATACCAACCGATCACTAGCAATTTAGATGCTGTGGTACCGTTTGACCGTGGCGTCTAAAGGGTTAACAGCCGTGATTGGTGAGGGCACCGATTGCTGCTGTTAGCAGCAGGTCCTGGCTGTGATTTTAGTATATGTTGCTTTATGGACATTTTCTATCCATCTTAGTAGTGATAGTCTTCGTCTTTATTGATTGCCAATACATAAGACCATGAATGCAGGAACTTTCTATGCTCTGTCACTTGTCAGAAACCTTCCATGATGTTTTTTTTGTGGCCAGCTTATTTTCTCATACATGTAGTGTCCCTGTGTAATAACATACGGTAGTTGCAGCAAGGACATCATGGCCAAGTTTCTGGAAAATCCCATACCATAAAAAGTTCCTGCATTCATGGTCATATCTATTGGCAAGTGAAATCAATCTTTTAGTGAGATCTTTTCACTATCAAGTGAAAAGATCTCACCACTACGTCACATAGTCGCTGTAATAGAGACAGCATACAGTATGAACAAAACAGGAGTCACAGCGCTTACACAAGTGCTGCAACCCCTTCAAGCAGGTTACCTGGGGGTGTATAAAGTGTATCAAACAGTATGTAAATAAGTAAATACAGTAGTAGCAGGTTCGACAGACATTTATAACTTGAAAACCACTATAAATATCGATATTTAAAGGGGTTTTTCTACAGTTGGTTTTTTTTTTGTTTTTTTTTTAATAAAAACAGACTTAGATTGGGTTAAAAACTTCTTTTTTTTTTTTTTTTTTTTTTTTTAAATACACACCTCACTGATTCCCTACCACCCCAATTCCAACAGTAACTAATACCCATCTGGTTTCTACTTTCTGGTCTTCTGTCACCATCAGAATATGCCTACTCAGCCAGTCAATGACTATAGTAATGATCCGCCTCGGCAGTGACTACTGAGCAGGCGTTTCCTGTGTATGAAGACAGGACCAGGAGGTAGAGACCAGCTGGGACTTAGCATTCTGACAAAGCACATGGTCATGTAGCCTTTTCTTATGGACCTCTATACAAGACTGTGCATTATTGCGGTTCAGCGTGAGGGCCTGACAGGTCCTGTCCTTGCCCATTTTTGGGTTCAAGTTGAATTAATTAAAATGTATGGAGGGTACAAACGTCACACTGATCTCACCCCTGTGCTGTCCAATGCCATTTTCTCATGGGTTTCGTACTTGCACACATTGCATTTAGCCTCAATAAGCCTTGAAATGGTGATGGTTCTCTGTTTGACATCCCCTTTAAGCCTATGGGGTTTACATATTTTATTTATCTCAAAAGAAGTCGCCTTGAGTCCTCTTGTAGGTAGTCGCCAGGTTCATGTAAGTCATAATGCCAAACAAAAACTAAAGTGCTTAGGTTCAGTCCTGTTTTGACAAGGTACTGTGGCTATTTATAAAGTGCTGCATATAGAGAGCCATTGCTTGTTTTGTTATGATTGCTTATTGATCTTGATGTGCATAGCCATCTGTTCGTTTGAGGTCTATAAAGTGGCTGTTGACATAAGTAATTGTGCTGACCATAGAAACCAATGAGATCTTTTCTTTATTTTCAAGGAAAAAGTCAGAAGTTGTTCTGCACCAACAGTTTATTAGAACCACTTTATATGGTGTCTCGCCTGATACTTCCCATCCTCAACCTGTGGCTCATGTTTCATGCTGCAGATTTGTGTGTAAAGTCTTTTTTTTTTTTTTTTTTAATGTAGATTGTGAGCCCCACATAGAGCTCACAATGTACATTTTTTTCCCTATCAGTATGTCTTTGGAATATGGGATGGAAATCCATGCAAACACGGGGAGAACATACAAACTCCTTGCTGATGGTTTTTTGCCCTTAGTGGGATTTGAACACCAGAGCTCCAGCGCTGCAAGGCTGCAGTGCTGACCACTGAGCCACCGTGTGGCCCCGCTTGTGTGTAAAGTCTGCAGCCTATCTGCCACACGTGAAGATACTTTAGCAATTTTAATGGGTAAGGCTACATTCACATGACAGTGAATAATGTTTGTGGGACTATCCGTTGTCACAGAATATCATGTCCTATTTTTGGCTGTTTTCACGGATTACTCCATATTCTGATATGTATGGGGATCCATGAAAACAGCCTTGGGTGCAAGACTGATGTGAAAAATTGACTCTTTTCACAGCCGATCTGCACCTCTATCAATCTATCATAAAAGTGCTGGTGGAAAGTATTAGGAGTGTAAAAATCCAACTGTGCCAGCCAGAGCAGTGGACCTATATAGGACAGGACATGTACACTTTTTAAGGATCATTTTAATGGAATCTTAGGATGTCTCTCACTTTAAATGTGGTAATTCTTTTTGCTTACATGTAGCGGCCTTGTTCCATACTGACACTCAAGAATGCCTCCAGTGACTCGCAAAGCGCTCCTCTTCAAGGCATACACGCTGATATAATTGATACGTTAGTGCCCAAGTTCTGCTATCAGGGATTTGTAAAAGAAAATCATAAACCATATGCATATCTAATTCATACTGTTGTATGTATCATTTTATCATTGCAGGGAGCCTGTCAGGTTCTATTTTCCGCCATCATGTGCAGGATGAAGCAGTGACCTTTACTTTGGTGTCCTTCTGTAACTTTTCTATTGCAGCAAATGTCTGAAATCATAAAAAGTCATATGTAAAATAACCAAAGTAGCCACAGTGGATGGGTAGCAGCTTCAGCCTAGTACCGCTGTACAATTGTTATTCACACATCCTGGGCATGATCGACATCTACCTCATGACTTCAGGAAGTAAGAGGACGGTGAGGGAGGTGAAGCAGGAGGTGTGATGAGCTAGTGGATGTCATGACTGCGCTGAAGCTGCTCCCCACCCAAGGTGATTACTTTGGTTCATTTACATATGACTTTTTATTATTTCAGACATTTATAACTTCACTTATCTGCACCAGAAGATTACTGAGGGGCAGCAATGAGAAGCAAATTACTTCATCATGCGCATGATGTTTTTGGTAGAAAAAAACACCTGACAGGTTCCCTGTAAAGGCAATCCTCATGAGTGGAACTAAAATAGTGGGTCCAACTGCAATGATTAAATAAAACGGATCTAGATTACTGTGAGAAAAACACTATACACCATCCAATTCCCTCAAAATGTAACTCTTTAAATTAAAGCATGGCTTAAGTTATATTTTTTATAATTATAGTGCAGGTAAATATCAATTTTGCAATATACTTCATTGAAGATATCCTGTTTCTTCACTTGTTTGACTTCATCTGCCACTCTCCAAATCTGTACAATAGAAGTCACTAGAAGGGGTAAGAAAAGGAGAGCTCCTTAAAGCAGAGCGACATCTCTACCACAGAGAGGGAGTTCTGTTTCTCAACACAACTGGATTATCAGGAATTAATATCCAGTTCTTTATTGACAGAAGTGACTCATATAATAGTAGAGACGGCCTTAGGGTGCATGCACACTACGTAACGCCGGGCGTGTATGAGAGCCGTACACGCCGGCGTTACAGCAGGGCTGCCGAACACTTCCCATTCACTTCAATGGGAGCGCTCGTAAACGCCGCTGTTACGAGCGCTCCCATTGAAGTGAATGGGAAGTGTTCGGCAGTCTGCCGTAATGCCGGCGTGTACGGCTCTCATACACGCCCGGCGTTACGTAGTGTGCATGCACCCTTATATCTCCATCATTCTCCTTCACCTCCACCCCTCCCCTTTCCATAGACCTCATTGTAAACTGACAGTGTTTGTGTACGAAGCAGAATCCGCCTCAAGAAAGGGCTTGTCTCTTCTGTTTTCTGCAAGTGGGAACAAACCGCTCGCTGAAAAAGGAGCCCATTGAATTCAATGGGAGGCGTTTTTTTGAGCCGGAATTTGACGCGGATTCTGTGTCAAAATCTTGACCAAAAACCCCATGTGAACCCGGCTTGATACTTAAAGACACAAAAAACTCCACAAAAGTTTAAGTATGCTTTAAGATATCTTTCAGATACTCAATTTACAATGCTTTTAGATACTTGTGCTATATTTCGAAGTAAATTGCCTTGGTAGTTCAAATGAGGGAGAATGCAATGATTTGGTCCTGGATCTGCTGTGTGGGTTACAGGTAGTGGAGTTTTGGGCAGTCACGTGTACATTACATTAATGGTGTGCACATGGAAGTGAGTCCAGCATAGTTTTCCTGCAGTATATATACTGTATTTGTTGTACCGATTGGCACCAGCTATTACTTTGCAGTGCCAGCATGATGTGTCTGTCTTTGTATCTGACATGCCAGTTCTACTTCCTGATGGCATTATTTCTGAACAGTTTGGAGGGGTTATAAATTATTCAGGGAACCATAGAGGGCATTTGGATCAATTTTCTAGCAGTCTGCCTTCCTAAATGAGTCTATAAAGCTCTCAAGTTTCCTGTGAAGTATTTTTCCTACATAAATACTTGTAAATTTGGTTGTCTCAGGCGTTGTAAAAGTAATGGGTGAAAGTAGTTAATATGATAACAGTTATGCCGCCATATAAATTTCATTTACACTTTTCTATAGTTTGACATGCTGCGCCTCTAAATCATGGTATTGCGCAAGTGTTCCTCGATCATAGTGTCTGCTAAAAAAAATATCATCTAGAGCAGAGGGCACATCAAATTTCAGATCATGTTGTAGCATGGGGTTAGGCCATTAAAATCAGATCGGTCGGGGTCTCACATTTATCAGCCCCATTTATCTGATGATATTGGAAGTTGTGACTGCGGGAACCAGCATAGTGTATGAAGCCAGAAGCAGGCAGCACCATACACTGTGTGGTGGCCGTTCATGATTACTACAGTTTAACTCCATTCAAGTGAAATAGCAGCTGAGCTGCAGTAAGGCTGGATTCACATGTGTGTTGAAGTCTTCATAGGAGAAACCGCCACAGATTCTGCTTAAGATAGGCATAGAGAAAAGTCCTGCAAGGAGGACTTCTCTCTTCCTTGGTTTCACTATAAATCTAACAGACATCATTATAAACCTGGGTAGCCTCTTTGTAACCGGACAGGGTTTCCGCCATTTAGTTTCCAATGCGGGCCTCAATGAGTTTGAACCTAGCATAAAAATCAAGCAAGTCAGACAACTATTTCTATTGGATGCTGAGCACAGAGCTTTGAGTATGGAGAGAGTGACTGAGCATGGGTGTCCACCTGCACTCAGCTCATTAGGTGGACATGAAGAAGCTGTCTATTCTGGACACCAGGTGGTGTCATACTACATAGATAAATGTAAATATTCACTGGATCTTTTATTTTCATTTTTTAACAGCATGTAAATGGCAAATATCATTAATTCTTTTATGATCTATACCATATATTAAATATGACTGCCCCATTAAAGGGGATCTATCATTTGAAAATCGCCGTAACCGCCTCCATTGTCTATAGTCTCGAACCTGCACTTTGAAATGTTGGGCATGCACAGTAACGCTCCGTTTTGAGTGCTACTGCGCATGCCCAAGTGCCATTTAATTGTGCAGGGAGCTCAGTTCCCCTGAGAACTACACAAGCGTGCTGCACATGCGCAGTGGCACTCGGGCATGCACAGTAGCGCTCAGAACGGAGCGTTACTGCGCATGCCAGAGATTTCAAAGCGCAGGATCGAGACTACAGGCGGTCACAGCTATGGAGGAGGAGGGCATCACGGAGCACAAGCAAAGGAGAGGGCGTTACAAAGGTATGATGCAGGAGGGTGCTCGATGGTTTGGGGAACACCCAGGGTGCATGGAGAGGTTCATTTACATATTGGTTATATCAATATGTAAAAAAAACGGGGGGGGGGGGGGGGTCTTTTCAAAATCTAGTAGCAGCAACTGAATGGCCTTTTTAAAGGCTATTCAAGCATATCAATATCTAAAATGACGATTTTCAAATGATAGAGCCCCTTTGAAAAACTTGATTTTTACTGACTTTTTTTCACTTTACTACCTACATGTCATGTCCAAAAATCCCCTCCCCCCATAGCGATTATAGTGGCATGCAATAATTATAGGGGCTTTTGATAGGAGCAGAAACTTGCCTTTATTTGCCACAAAGTAATGAAACTTTGCAGAGATAATCGTCTTTTTATGAATATGCAAATCAGCTTAGAAGTGCATTTGGTCGGGGCAGTTTTACCAGTTTTGCTTCTAGACAGCAGTGATGCAGGCAGAGGCTGACAATGTCATGACTAAAGGGGCAACTTTGGGTTATCATGATGGGGGAGAGCTGTAACACGTACTGTCTGTAGACAAATCAGGCCCCGCCCCCAGTGCAATTTGTACATCCATAGAAAGATGATTATTTCTGCATTGCTTCAATGGTTTGTGACCACACAGGTATGTTTATGCTCTTATTATAAGCCCCAACACAGCAGCATTATTGCTTTGGGAAGCATTTTTAGACTTGACAGACGCCATGATTTTTGCACAAATTGCTCCTGTGCATCTTGATTTGTAAATCCCTATTGTGTGAGAGATTATAAAGCTTAGTAAATAAATGTGTTTTAGTCAGATTGTATTTCACTACTTTAAGCACATACTTCGGTGTTTGTCAAGGTATACCAATACATGACTAAGAAATAGTAGTAACAGACTTATCTAGATCAGAAGAGTCCATCCCCAGCGGGGAAGTGCACAGATGGCTGAGCCCTTCTTTAAATCAAGATATTTAGAAGCCTGGACTACTGCCATATTGTAAGAGGCCCTGGCAGAAAACAGTAATTATGCTAGAATAAATTAAGGACATTTACTTTTTAATGACTCATCCCTTTAAGGGCTGTTGTGAGGACTTGATATTCATCATCTGGACACGTTATTGTGGTGCATTGGTAGGTAATTGGGCAGTAACCCCTGACTGCTTGGAGTTCCCAGACTATACTGAGTGTGAAACCTCTGCTCGCTCTGACAAATTGAGAACACTGAATTGCACAGAACGCAATTGACTGTTCCAGGAATATGATCTTTATAATGAATGTAATGCTTTGTAAGTAGCAATATAAGTCACGTTATGAACTGTCTTGGATAGAAGAGGTCAGCACTGTACATGGGAAATATAAAAGATTTGGCATCGCCTTATCTATCAGCAGCACTTCTCTAAGACACGTTGTGAATCTTGTTTGTTTGCAGAAGATATATGTAACAATTCTTTGGTATATTTCATCAGTGGTAGCATGATCTACAATATAGGAAATTATATTTGATGTAGGGATATACATTATTTTACCATTAGAAACAATGTTTCCCTCTTTTCTTCTGTTCTTATATCTAAGTGTATGTACAAAGCATTGTAGTTATATCAAATAAACCCTAAAGTGCATTTCTTTTAGTGGAATAAGTTTAACCACTGGTGTTCTACAGTAATAGTACAGTGCACAACAGTAACTCATTCACATAGCGCAACACATCGGTTACTTTATACTCCCTTACATCTCTTCTTTAAATAAAATATTAGGGAACCGACAGCAATGAAGTAGTACAGATGTGCCCAACCTTACACTAGGTTCACACCTGCGTTCAGGGTCTCCGTTCTATGGGTCTCCTGAAGACGAAAACCATAGACCGGGTCCGGCCGTGAGCGGCGGTGAGCGTATTAGGCTCTCCATCGCAAAACCGTTTTTTTTAAATCCGGACACAGAATACTGCATGTCCGACTCTGTGTCCGGATTATAAAACCCGGTTTCGCGGCGGAGAGCATAAAACGCTCACCGCCGCTCACAACCAGACAGCTTTCTCACCCATTCAAATGAATGGGTGAGAAAGACTCCTGCAGGTTTCCGTCTCCTGCCTCTGTTTTATGCAGGAAACGGAAACCTGAAGTACGGAGACCGGGCGCAGATGTGAACGAGCCAGTATACTTGAATATAGTTATACTGATAGAGATATATAGGATAGAGAACTTTTCATGTTATTTTGAAGAACTGGTCATCACATGGACAGCCAGGAAGAGAGGTAATGCCAGGTATGTCAAGGGTGCACAACCTTTTATGGACGAAAGGCCACAATGTCAGATTGCAATAAACCAAAAAGATGTATTCTAATCTAAGAAGTTTAGAACATACTGGCAGTATATTGTATAAATGACTCACTTTTGAGAAATCCACCCATATTGAGATTGGTGTCGCCTGCACTCCTGAGAACAGACAGTGAGGTGACTACACAAGACAGTAGCACTCCACGCTTAAGTTGTTATTATTGCAGTAATTCCTGTTGCAAGGGGAAGGAGTTTGGACGAGGCTGCCGGAGCTGGAACATTGGAGATAAGTTAGATTTTTAGAGAAAATATAGTTTTTAAACAAAAAATATCTGGGGAGCACTGTCTGCTAAATGGCTCCCTCCGGCTTCTACTAGGGCTGGGCAATTAATTGAGAAATAATCGGAACTGAACATCAACCAGGATAACCGACATGATTTTGTTATTTTGGTTCAGTCATTTCAATATTTGTGATTTTCTGTCTGCAGTTTTGTTCAGACTGAACACGTCTGAATCGGAGCTGCTACTATTATACTCTGGGGTCTGTTGAGACCCCAGAGTATAATGAGCGGACGCCCAGGGGAGGTGATCAAACATAAAAAACAGTGTTAGTCACCTCTCCCGGGCTCTGGTGCAACGCCTTGCTGTCTCCAGGGCTTCTGACTCATGTCAGGGTTTGATGAGGCCTGTGATTTGACCCCAGTGGGGCACGTGGCGTTCTGATACATAGACACAAGCACAATGCTATGTGACTGCACCCGCTGACTAGAAGTGTTATTTCTATCGACAGTACTGTCACTTACAAATTACCTATGGAGCACTAAATTATGACAGGTATGGCAAATGTACAAGGTTCAAGGATTTTTTTTTTCTCAGGCTTCTCCTTTACCAAGTACTCCATATGTTCTAGTATCTCTCATGTCTAATCTCAGACAAAGAAAACAATAAACTAATCCATTGTTTGTCACCATATTTAGGTAAGAAGGATAAGCAAAGTACAATGCACAGTATCCAGGAATCCCTGGAACTTAGACCCTTTCTGGAAGCCAGGGAAGATGTTCTTCTGTTGGCGTGTAAAAAAGATCAATACCAAAAATGTACTTGTCAGCACTGTTGGCATGCATAGAAATCAATCCTGAAAATGTTCTTGTCACCAAAGTTTAAGAGGCTCTGTCATCTCTCTTGACATGTCTGGTTAAGTAAATACTTATATTCCTCATAATATAATAATTCTGCAGCATCTTTTTTTCTCTTTTAAGCTGTTCTGTTTGTCTTTTATTCCTACTAGAAAATTTTAAGTAAATTGACAAATGGGTGTTCTCAGTTGGGGGTGAGTGCCTACACAAATGGACAATGTCCAAGAAGTGCTGACTGTGTTGGCACACATCCTTATGACATGGACAGAGGCAACATCTAGTTTTCAATGTATTCCTCAATGCAGAGCAAGTGAGGACGTCTCTTCCTTCCATGTTGACTCTGACTCTTGGTTATATGACTGACTCAGCTCTACTCTATGTACATACAGCAGGAGTAGAGCAGAACTGGTGATGTCACGGAGCCAAAGCAGCATTAGGGAAGGCAGGATGCGGAAACTTCCAGCACCACGATGCACTCTGCAAATGTAATCTTCCAGGCTTCAGGGGATCTGTGTGTGTTTGTGTGTATATATATATATATATATATATATATATATATATATATACAGTATATATGCTAGTAATAAAGCTTATCCAATACAGTGAATGTACAGGCTGGTAAGCATTATTGTTCCCTCCATAACCCCTTTAAGCTATCGGTATGTTGTTGGAATTACTACTTGTCTTTTCATATAGAAAATTATTGCTGTCAGTAAAGTTGCGTTGAAATATTGTAAGAGGACTGCCTGTTTGGTAAGGCAAAATAACATTGTCCAGCCAAAATTGTGTTGTGGGTGGAAAGTGATGTAAGACGTAATCTTTGTTAGATCTAGTAACAATCATTCTTCTGGTAAACTAGAGGGATATTTGCTGGGGATGCTGAGTTTGCATTACCCTGGCATATAACTGCACAGTCTTCTAATCTTTACATTTTATCAGTGGAAATACACTGCCTGCATCAGGAGATCATTGCATAGTGACAAGGTGTCACTACAACTAGAGATAGGACAGATGATGTACATAAACACACGTCCCCTGTGCCCTCATCTGCCAGCAGCAGCAACCAGTAAGCTGAAACAGGACAACACACACAAACACATTTACAGTACAGTATATCCTATATTTTGACAGAATGTAATGCAAGTTGTGTTAGATTATAATAGACTGTGTGCACTAACTATTGCTGTTTGTTATAGACTAGGCTGGGATACGCAGCACAGTGGCTCAGAGCTTTGTTTGCACTGTTGTTGCACTGGGACCCTGAGCTTATCTCCGACATATATCAGCTCTTCCTCCAAAATTTAATTCTTACTCTCAGAAATTGGTCTTAGTTGGCCTCTTTTTTCAAAGGCAATGTCCATCTTCGCAACCAGTTTTTTAAAATTGTCATAATGCATCTCAGATTCAAAAAACAGCAATTTTCCAATAGGTCTTACAACAACAACAAAAAAACCCATATAATTTTGTTTCTACAGCTTGTATGCAGACCTGTGTGACGCCATGGTAACAGACAATAAACAAACACTGTGTAGTCTGATCTTACAGTCATACTCCCTTAGGGTGCATTCACACTGAGTAAACGCTAGCTTATTTTGTAGAGTAAAATTACACTTGTAAATTTTGCTATCCCATTGACTTCAAGGATATTTTTTTACAAGTGTAAAAATACGCCTGTAAAAAATACGCCTGTAAAAAATACGCCTGTAAAAATACGCCTGTAAAATGTCATTGAAGTCAATGGGATAGCAAAATTTACAAGTGTAATTTTACTCTACAAAATAAGCTAGCGTTTACTCAGTGTGAATGCACCCTTAAAGGGGCTCTATCATTGGGAAAAGTCATTTTTAACTAAGCACATACTTGCATAGCCTTTAGAAAGGTTATTTCACACCTACCTTTTGTATTTAAATCACCTCAGAAGTTTTTGAATGAGCCCGTTTTTTAGTCATATGCTAATTAGCCTCCAGCGAGCACCCCAGAAGTGTCTGTGAGCACCGTCTGCTATTCTCTGCTATGTGTGTGAGAGCAGAGAGGCTGCTGCTGATGATAACTCATCTCTCTGATGACTATGCCAGGTCATTTATGTGCCTAATTGTTATATTAGTACGGGTTCTACGGTTTATTTGGTGTCACAATTTGGTAGTATTTGATTGTTTTGTTTCTCTTGGATTTTTCCACAAGGATATTGATTTTTTTTTCTTACTTTTTATATTAATTTAATTCATTCCACTGTGGCCTTTGCTGTACGCTTTAGGTCAGCATCCTGATACGATTACATGGTTTTTCTCTAAGTCCTAGAGTCCCACAGACTGCATCAATTTTTCCACCTAGATTTCTCTACGTTCTTCTGCAGTCGTTTTTCCCATCTATTTTTAAGGTTGTGACTCCAACACACCTATCTAATTCTAAATAATGTAATATTCTGGGATTCCAGTTTCCATTTGATATTCTGACACTGTGTACTGGAACGCAGAGTACATTTTGAGATATTTTTTTTGGTATTTCAGCACATAACAATTTCATCTATTCTAGCACTGTAGGTAGCACTGTAATTATAGGCGTCCTTACCGGGATCCATCATAGTGTCACCATTATCTTTCATTCGTTCTGTTTATAGGAGCAGTAAACAGAAAAGCTAAATGGAAAGTCATTTATAAAAATTAGTGCAGAGAAATACAAAGCGTTGCCCCAAGCAGCCAATAAGATCTCCGCTGAGGGGAAAAAAAGGTGATTGGGTTTTTTAGATGCAATTAATCCATTCTCTGTCTCTACGATACCTTCTTTTTTTTTGCATAAGATACCTTGACTCAAAGCTGAAAAATGATATTGATGATGGTAATTATGATGTGGATAATCCATAAAATGTTAGAGTTGTTTTGCTGAATGAATTTACAGATTGCTAGCCATCTGTCAAAGTCAGCTATATACACTGTTAGTTTATAGGCACGCGTATATTTACCGGCTTTTGTAAACATGCAACCCTATCAGAATGGAAATGCCCAAAAACTGTCAGGAATGCCTCTTTTAGTACAAATTTATATAAACCAATCTCCTTTAAAGGATCGGCATACCCTCAAGCATCAGATAAAGATTGTAACCTTTCACTTCAATTCCTGTCCTCACAGGGGGAGCCTAATTTCTCAGCTATACACATACACTGGAGCCAATCTCATAGGAAACCAATTAACCTAGCAGTATGGTTTTGTAGTGTAAGTGGAAACCTGGACGCAATGCAGACTAACACAGAGAAAACATACATGTGTGATGGGACACGTAACCACTGCAGCCAATAAGTATTGGCTGTAAATATTGGCTGCAGTGGTGGAAGTCATCGGATTGTAAGGACAGACCATCAGAGAACCTGCTCTGTAATAATGGGGGAATGAAGTGGTGAGTAATGGTTGGCATTGAGTGTATTCCTATGCAACTCCCTGATACCCTACGACTACTTACACATCTGTGTTGGGGTCTCCCTTTGGAAGTATGCGTCCAAAACCACTGGATAAAAAAGTCCTGCAAGTCTAACTTTTTTGTTCCGTGATTTCATGTTTAATAAACAATGAAAGGATACCATTATAGTTAATGGAGTTCATCGGACTCCATATGTGACCGCTGTTGTAGCAGTCTGCCTATTGTATGCTATGTATGTAGAGTTCAAGTTACTACCACTGACATACAAAGCCATCCACAATCTGTCCCCTCCATAAATCTCTGACCTCATCTCCCGCTACCTGACCATATGTAACCTCAGATCCTCCAAAGACCTCGTACTCCGCTCTGCCCCTTATCCGCTCTTCACATACCCGTCTCCAAGATTTCCCCTGTGCATCCCACTAAGTCTGGAACTCATTACCAAGACACATAAGGCCCTGAAGACTCACCTCTTCAGGAACGTCTACAACCTTCAGTAACACTACTGTCACCACATCACCATCTGAACAGTCTCTCCCCTCACCTTCTGTCTCTATCCCTCTTCCCTCTTAGCCTGTAAGCCCAGTTCATATCAGAGTGTAGGGGGATAGTCTTCCATAGAAGCTCATAGCACAGAGTTAGAGGAAGATTCCCCTACTCATGGCACAGTATAGGTTGAAGATTGTCTACAGTATCTCATTGCACAGTATAAGGAGAATATTGTGTACATTATCTCATAGCGCAGTATAGGGGGAAAATCATCAACAGTATCTCCTATCACAGTGTAGGAGATTGTCTACAGCAGCTCACAGTGTAAGGGAAAGATCATCCTCAGTTGCTCATAGGACAGTGATTGTTTACTACAACGCCCAGTGCACAGCACAATGTAGGGGGAAGATCACATACACACTCATAGCATTGTGCAGAAGAAACATTGTCCACAGTTTATAGCATACTCATAATAGCACAGTGTGGGGGGATATTGTCCACAGCAGCTCACAGCAAAGTATGGAAGAAGATCATCTACAAAAGCTCATGAACACCAGTTCACAGGGGAAAGGAGGGGGAGATACACATCACAAGTGTGAATGTAGAATAGGAGGTAAACCAACTATGAAGATTGTTGAATGCATAAGCATGAAATCTTATCAAACCTATCTGGCGTGGATTTGAGCTATCATTCACAGAAGTTTCTAGCTTAAATCATGGTGAATTTGCTTTGACACAAGAGACTATGCCCCCTCCTGTCTGCTAACTTGTAAAAACTGGTGAAGATGGTATGAAAAGCTGCAAATTTTGGTAAAAAATAATCATCTGGCATAAAGGATTAATGACTTCTCCCTGACACACGTACATGCTGGCAACTGAATTAACATGAGTGGGTTAATTGACAATTCAGACATCATAGTACACTGGGAAATCTGGCATACCGCCCCATGAACCACCAAAGTGATAGTTACTTGTAATGCCATATATATGCTCCTTTATGTCCTGAAATCAAAGTAATACAATAGAAAGATATTTTATTTCCTTGATAGAAGGTTGTGTGAAGAACAAAGCTGGAGAGTGACAATGTGGGCTCATTGAAGCAATCGTTTGACATTTATTATATTGCAGATTACTTGTATGGAATTGATCGGGATCCTGTTAGCACGAGTGTCAACTGAACCTGTAATATTAGTTCTGCTTTAAATGCATGTTTTATTTTCTCAGAGTTATTCGTATCGTCTTCCATAATTATGAAATAGGAGCTTGTAGATACAGCTGATATAAATAATATTTCTAACCTTTCACCTTGAGCTAACCCAGTGAGCACGCCTATGTAAATGTAGTGCGAGGAAAATCCTACAAGTAATATTCTCATACAAGTAAATGAATTACTGGTCAGTCACCCACATCAAATAATTTCCAGCTCACATGTGGTTATAGCAAGAGTCCATCATTACATTATTAAAATTTATTAGACAATTAAAACTGATTCATTGTATAGTTGTGGAAGCATGACACCAAGAACATACAGTGTCTGCGACTAGTTTTAAAGGGGAAACCAGCCAAATATGATCTCTTCATGGTATTGACACGTCAGAAGATCACTCCAGCGAAGTCTATGAACTTAAAGCAATGTATAAAGTCAGAATAAAAGAGCTGGACTCCAATATATTGCATCCAAACAAGTTTGGCATCACTGGGATTAAAGTTACAGGAAATGTTGTCATTGATTTTAATTACTACATTAACAGAATTCTGGCAACGATGCCAAAGGAGATAGATAGTTATGGTGTTTTAGAAGCTGAAGCTCAATCCTACTGCTAACAGGGAACCGTTTCATGTTTGTATTAAAAATATACTTAAGATATGCATTTACAGCTTGTATGTTAGGCATGGTCAGCAGTTATCTCATGATAGTCAGCTGGCAGGACTATACAGAGTGTTAGTCACTTGTACATGTGTTTGTTCCCAATCGTTGTCCAACATTCATACTGTAAATTGCTTGTCATTGAAACCATTTTTTATAAGATGGTGACATGCTATGTACCCAAGGCCATTTTAGGAGGCCTTGTTTAATTATATTTTTTTAAGTGGGCCCCTATCCTAATTTAATTTCTCCATAACTACCCCCTCACAAGGCCCCTTGCTTCTTCAACCACCACACAAAAAAACAAACAAAGAATACTCACCTAACCCCATTCTGACGGACCTGCAGGCTCTGGCTGTAATGATATCTGCAGCTCTCCACTCATTGTTCTTCTTTGCTGCAGACATCATCAGCCAAATTCACGGAGCTAATAACTCCAATGTTGTATTCAATCTCTATCTGTTGGAATTGTTGCCTCCTGTCCAGAACAACTTTCCTGCTCGATCCGGCTGAAGGGGCCCCTGTAGCCATAGGGCCCGATGCAGCTACACCGCTGGTCCTATAGTTAAAGCGGTCCTACGTGTCCCGGGATGTAGCTATTGCCCCATCCACCCCATGGTCTGCTGGTGCTTCCAGGTGAGAGTGAATTAAATGCTGATTCAATTCAGCTGGATATCATTATTTGCCATACTGTTTTGCTAAGATACTGTCCCCTTCTATATTCATTACAGGGCGGTATGTCGCTGGGAAGCAGGGACTCGTCGCAGCATAGACAACTATAATGCTAGGATTCCTTCTTCCTGTACACTGTTCTGGATGTGAAATCCTGCACTCACACGGGACCACACTTTCATCATTGGTATTCATTTTCATTAGTGTAGAAAAAAACAGCACCTGTGTAAATGCAAGTAAACATAGCATGTGTGTAATAGTACCCTAAAAAGACAACTATTGCACATGGCACAGAGCATGCCCACTACATTCTCAAATATAACTTCATAAATTGTTTAAGGCCCGGGCCCCACATTGCAGAAACACAGCTTTTTTTGTTGCAGATTTTGCTGTGTTTTCTTGGGCCAAAGCCAGGAGTAGATTGAGCAGAAGGTAGAAGTATAAGAATTTCCTAAATATTTCCCATTCCTTTTGCAGCCATTCTTGGCTTTGACTCAAAAAAATGAAGCAAAACCTGCAATAAAAAAAACCCTGCATTTCCACAACGCTGACATTATCGCTGGGAGTTAAGGAGCGCCCCCCTCACAGTATAGCACTACACACAGTACTGTCAGCTAGACAGTCAGGAATGCCATTCTGAAAGTGAAGAACTATCGGTAAATGCGCTGAAAACTCTTCACCTGGAGCACACTACGGGAAAACCAACAGTGTGCTGAATTCAGCGTACTGTCAGCTTTCTAGCGGTATGTAAAACTATGTGTGCCTGAAGACATGAAAGGTCTTCTTTAAGGAGTTTTCTGGGACTTCACTATTGGTGACCTTTCCTTAGAATATGTCATCAATATCAAAGTCAAATATCAATTGTCAAAGGTCCAACACTTTAAAGTCTTATGGAAATGAAGTGGGTGGTGCACTGGGGAATGGACCAATAGCTCCAAGGAGCTCTGCTCTTGTCACTTAGACCTCTTTTGACTCCTGCCTGTATCACTCCATGCAATGGGAGTTGATCTCCCGACTTCTATGACATCACCCATCCTACTTAAGCATTAAAAGCAGTGCTCCAAAAGATGAAGGCCCACCCCCAGTGCTCCAATATCCTCTTTTGCGTATCACTTCAGAGTAATTTTTCTTCAAATCTACATAAGTCACATAGATAACAAAGATATTGTTTAGTAATGTGGTGGTGGCAGTTCAGTATGTTTGAGGGAGTTTACTCTCTTTATTATTATATGATCTATCCAATTTTTTGGGGTAGCGCCTTTCTATGTGGAAATGAAAGCACTGCCATTAGGTTTCAATGTTCATTCTTAGGAGGACCAGCTTAGGTCTCTTGGTAAATTTAGTTTGTCCTACATCCATCTTATATTCATTATTTTTTACGATCTCAGAAACCTGTGTCCACATCAGACAATTCCCAAAATAAACCTAGAAATGAATGATAAAAGTAAGAAATATAGATGCCTTCACTGGTTGTCAGTCTGATGCGTTTTCTGTATGATCCTGTTACAGTCTTGTAGAATTCCTTCAGTAAGCACAAGGATTAATCTCATGCTAATAACTTGTAATTTCAAACAATGAGGTTTAGCAAAGGGAACATGACTTAGGCCGGGGCCCCACGGGACATAAACGCCGCGATTTACCCGCAGTGGAGATCTCTGCGAATCCCATGCCCACTTTGCGGTAAAAAACGCAGCGCGGACACGCTGCAATTTGCAGGACTTGTCCTGAGTTTTACCCCTCACTCAGGACTCCCTCCACAAACTCCTCATAATATACGCGCATGTATATGGGACCGTAGAAAACAATGGATCAGTGTTAAATACACATGTTCGTGTGCATGGAGCCTAAATGATGGCGGTACATCACTGGAAGTGGAGAAATTAGTTTTATATGGTCATGTGACATGCTGTGACATGGAAAAATGGTGCTCTGAAGGAATAACAAGCACACTAAACATGGCGAGGTGGTTGCACAGAAACATTACATATGGTCCTGGAAAATCCCGTTTTTTTTCCCTACTGCAGATGGCACTGCAGGAAGGCTCCTGCTCCAACCATTTGTCTTTGGGGGTATTCACACTAATGCCGCTGTCCACTCCCAGGATTCCATCAGATTTTCCGGAGAAACTGGATAGGAAGGGACAGTTTGCTGGTGGTCAGTTTTCATTTGATTGTGTCTTTAAAGCAAACCGCTGGTGTCCGTATGCCGCGTCTCTGCCTAGAAACTGTTTCTTAGCTTGAACATGCAGGACTTTGTGTCTGTGCAAAAAAAATAAAAATATTTCCAGGCGGAGAGGCTGCATACGGACACCGGCGGTTTGTTTTAAAAACCCATTCAAATGAATAGGTTTTAAAACTGACCACCAGCAAGCCGTCCCCTATCCAGTTTCTCCGGGGATTAGGACGGAATCCCCTGGTCGGACATGGGCGGTAGTGTGAACGCCCCTTACAGGCAGATGCAGAATAGGGAGGAAGAGGCATGGGAACATGGCTGAGCTCCTGAGATGAAGAGAACTTTTGTCATGTGTTTCTAAGTTTTAAAAGAAAACAGGGCTGCGTCAAAGGACATGAAGCAAGTGTTAGGATTGTTTTTGATCTTTTTCCCCTATTGTGCTCTAATAAGGTATATGGGCAGGGATTGTCTCATCGGTTCTGTATTCTCTGATTTAATACTCATCATAAAGCGCTTTGTGGTGTAAGGCTTTGCATCTATAGAGTTTAGATATGTGTAAAGCAATAGCCATTTAGTTTGTCTGCTTTACAATACAATTCATTTTACCTTCTGTGTCTGCTAACCATCATGTCTGATAAGGCTACGATTCTGGCACTGGATTTATGATACTAGCACAGCAGCATATTTCTCAAGTGTGTTGTAATTGTCAGTGTACGAGTATAAGGATTTGTGTGATACCTTCCTTCTTATATAGCGTACATTGTTTTTGATGAATGTGACCAGCAATTCTGCATACATGGCGTTTAACAATTTAAAACCACAATCAATTGGAAAGGTGTGTTTAGAATAATCCATAGATGGATGAGACTAATAATAAAGTATAATGGAAGGATGACCCAGTCACACATGGTGCTACATAGACTAGAAAGGAATGAATAGAGCCAGTGTTAGCTCTGATATTTGGAGCAATAGGGTTTTTGCTGCTTCCCGCTTTGGAGCAATAGCAACACTCTAGCAGCTCCAAATAGCTAATTTGCATATTGGTAAAAACACTGTTTGATTCAGATGACCCATTGGGTTTTGGTGATGGACTCGCTTTAAAAAAAAAAAAAAAAAAAAAAAAAAAAAGAAGAAGCAAAAAACAATATTAAAATCAAGAATTGCCTGTTAAGAGGGTTGTCCATTTTCTAATATTGTTGGCCAATATTTAGGATATTCCATTAATATTAGATCAGCAAAGGTCCTACTATTGTTTACATGTTAGGAACTGTGCTGCTCACTCGTCATACAATTTCTAGTGGCGGCTTTAGGTACTGCAGCACTTCCCCATTAATGTATTTGTATGGTAAGTGAGCATTGTGACTCCTGGTATCTAAACATTATTAGAAATCACACTGTCCATGAACAGCTGATCTGTGAAGGTCCCACGTGTTGGACCCTCACAGACCTGATATTTATAGCTTATCCTAAAGAGGGACAACCCCTTTAAGCTTGGAAAAATTGAGATCTTATTTTTAGAAAAACTCTACTATAATGATTTTTATTTTGTATACATGATTGCAGAAGAATTAGATGCCAAATATAGATCATGTGTACATACATTTAGGAATTGATGTTGGGAAGACTTAAGAAGCAGCTGTACAGGTTGCGAACCTATGGCCGCAGCTAATAGGCCTCCATTATCAGCAATACTAACCGTAACAGCAGAGAGACCCATCGCACACAGTCCAGCATATTGTCTACCATCACACAGTCTGAGCAGGGTAATGTGAACTGTAATAGAGCAGTAAACCTAAAATATATGCTAAAATAAGAAATCTAGTTTCTGTTGCCAGTCCTCAGTATTTTCTGAATGATACTGGCATAAACAGTAATATAGAAGTCCTGCAGCGAAGAAAGGAGTTAATCTCCTGCTGATCCTCCTTCTCCAAAGCAAAGCTGGTGTAGACAGACCCCAAAAGATTTACAGCTGTAATTGCAGCGATATGCTGGCTCTACAGGGTATTAACATGGGGGGCTGAATACTTTAGCACATCACACATCTTTTTATTTGATTAAAACTATGTACCATTTTCCTTCCACTTTACAATCTGCTACTTTGTGTTGGTTATCACTTAAAATCTCAATGAAAAAAACATTTACGTTTGTGGCTGTAAGGTGAGAAAATGTGACAAAGTTCGAGGGGTATGAGCACTTTTGCAAGCCACTGTATGTAAAAGAGCAGATCTGTCCAATCTAATTATCTAAAGGTAGCTAAACATAGATTTGTAATGTTATGGGGGCTGCCTGACCATTCCTTTAGTTTCCCCTCTCTCAGTTTCAGTACACATGCACCTCTTGAGCATAGAGGACAAGAAAGTTGTTTGACCGAGAGCTATCTAAAGGAGACTTCTGGGACTTACATATTGATAACCTGTCCTTGGTAAAGGTCATAATTATGTGATCAGTGGGGGTCAGACAACCAAAACTCTAAGCTGATTGAAGAGCAGTGCTGTGGCTTCTGCCATGTGCTGGTAATGCCATGTTTATTGGTCACATGGTACAACAGCAGCTCAGGCCTATTCAAATGAATGGAGATGAGCTACAATACCAAACGCAGCCCCTACACAGTGCCCACCATTGTACTTGGTATTCTGTGAAGTGGTTGCAGCTACCACAAGCTTAGTGAGCCTTCACACGGCGTTACGCTCTGCTAATTCTGAACGTAAAACTTGTTCAGAATGAGCGGCGTTAAAACAGATCCCATTGATTTCTATGGGTGCCGGCATACACGCGTATCACATTGAAAGCAATAGGGAAAAAACCCTCCCATTGATTTCAATGGGGAGCGCGCGTATGCTGGCACCCATAGAAATCAATGGGATCTGGTTTTTACGCGCTCATTCTGAATGAGTTTTACGTTCAGAATGAGTGGAGCATAACTCCGTGTGAAGGCTCCCTCAGACTAAGTTTACTCTAGGATTTGGGGTCTGAATGGGAACCTGAAAGATGGAGAGCCTGTCTGTTTAAAATGTGGTTACCCAAAGACACCTGCGGACCCCATAGACTAGAATGGGGTCCAACAGGTGTTCATCTCCGAAGATTTTAGACAGAGTCTCCTACAGAGACTTTAACGCAGATGTGAACCTAGCCTTAGCGTTAAATAAGTAAACAGTATTTAGTAACATTTACGCAAGCATTTTTTATAATTGGTGATTATATTGAAGATTAGATTTGTCTGTTATGTTCGGTTACTATGTGTCAATTTTTTTCTTTGTGTTTTATTTTCTTTACTGATGGATTTGTGCCCCAGACATGTGCTAATTTATTTGTTTTATGTTTTCGCCAGTGTGTTCTTATTTCCACCCGACTGTATTATCCTCTCAGAGAACTGTCAACTGCGTATTTTGTGGATGAATTTACACACACTTACAAGGTGGGACTTTGATGAAATGTAGTGTCCTCTACCTACTGAGCGTGACACAAACACTTAAACCGTTAATACATTTCAGTGTGTGGTAATAACAGAGCTGACACATGAACATAAGATCACAGACACAAAGGAAAAAGTGTCCACCGGCTTGAAACACTTCATTGATCTCGGGATTCAGGTGCAGGATTATTGACAAGGTTTTTCCTGGTAAGATTTGGAAAGAGAGCTGATGTTTTCGCTTAGAGAAATAAATTGATCCATCAACACAATAAGATGTGGATGTTAAATAGAGCCTGCAGTGAAAGGATATAAGACTGAAGAATAGGAAGTCATTTAGCGTGTTTACCTATTCATTGGCCAACCTTAAATACCTCTATCTATTCTATCCTATCCTATCCTATCCTATCCTATCCTATCTATCTATCTATCTATCTATCTATCTATCTATCTATCTATCCATCTATCTCTCTATCTATTCCATTTCTACATTCACAAAGTTACTTTTTAGCTCCTAATATTACGGTATATTGATTTTGGTAATTTGTTCTTAAACCTGGTCCTACAAAGTCTACAAACTTCTAAAAATATTTATTCCATATGGTGACAGACGCCTTATGGATCCCCATAAATGGAAATAGAAAAAAGTTATGGATGTCAGAATATGGTAACACCAAGAATTTTTGTTTAGCAAAACTTAGGATTTTTTTTAAAGAGATTAAAACGTGAAAAAAAAAAAAAACTATATAAATTTTGGTGTTGCCATAATCGTACTAACCCACAGAATACAAGTGACGTCATTTTAGTTGCGCAGTGAACGCCATAAATACAAAGCCTGTCAGAAAGCAAACGCAGTTATTCTCCATTTCCACCCCATTCTGACTTTTTTCCAGCTTACCAGTACACCGTACAGAATATTGAATGGTACTACTACAAAGTACAAATTGTTCCACAAAAATTAAGCCCACAAACAGCTCTGTGAAAAGTAAAAAAGTAGGGCAGTAAAAACGAAAATATAAAAAAATGTCTGTGTTGATAAAGGGGTTAAAGAGACCAGCCGTGTATGGAAACACATCTGCGTTTGGATTCTGTCCGGGGCAGTCTGCATGAGGACCTCCCCGGACAGAATACCGAATGCAACTGCAAGTGGTGTGCAGTGAAAGCCCCCGGACCCCGTAGACTATAATGGGGTTTGTATGCTTGCCGCCAGATCTCCGCAGGGATCATGCAGACAGGAAAATAGTTCACAAATCAACTTTCTTGCCCGCTTGATTCGTGTGGGCAGTACGCAACCAGCACACGGACCCCATTATAGTCTATGGGGTCTGTGTGCTTTCACTGTACACTGCTTGCAGTTGCATTCGGTATTCCGTTCAGGGGGTCCCCATGTGTACTCTCCAAATGGAATACCAAACGTAGATATGAACAAAGGGTAATTTGCAAAAATCCCCGGGGAAAAGTATGTAAAATAGCAAGTACCCTGAACAGCTACGTACAGATTGTATGTCTTGGCTTATAACCCTAGTCATGTTCCCAGGCTTGTTAAAGAGTCAGGTCCTGATTTACAGTGTAGCTATCTCCAGTAGGTGGCACTAGCAGGATAGTACAATTTATACGAGAGTCAATTTGCATAGTTTGATATCTCTTGTAATAAATAAAGATTCTCAATTACACGTACATACAGAAGAAAACCGTCCTATTCATTGTCAGATGTGACCCCTGCTAAGGAAGACGTGGGTGTAGGGGGAAGTCTTGTCAGTCATAATGTCTCAAACCAGCTTGTAAATAGTTTTTCTGTATTTTTGTTGCAATATCTTGTTTGTAATGATCTCTTCTATGTTCTGTATATTCAATCAATATAAGTATATTAAGCAGTACACCAAGTAATTGTTATATAGAATCAAAATCAAGTATTATCTGCTTGATAAGTCACGAAGAGAGAACAGTGATTCCCTTATGTGTATTTTTGTCAATTAATTTAGAATTGAAGAGTTTGACATTATTATATTTCTGTGCTTATCGACAAATGATATTGTGGTGATGGTTAGAATGGAGGAATAACACTTCCCTCTCCACCAGCTCATCCATCCAGACTAATTGGTCAGAGTGAGAATAGCGAGTTTACAGTGTGAAAGCTCTCGGCTGATAACACGGGCAGAATCTATGATCATGAGGTGGAGATGTCTCCATTGTCCAATTGTAACATTAATTTAAGTTGTAAACCAAAGTGTTCAAGCAAACAGTGTCCACTGGGTCAGGAAAAAAACAGGCCTACAACCATTTTTACGCCAATGAAAATATAGAGGAATAGCCAGTTTAGTTTTATATAATATACCATTACAGGGGTTTTCCGGGCAAAAAATGTTTTGGTTTTTTTTGTAAATAAAATGTCTGTTACAGCTATTAATGGGTTTATAAATGTACCCTATATATCCATAGCCATGTTTTCAGTGATTTATGGGTGTGTGTGTGGGAGCTGCTGGTGTCGCCTGCATTTGTTTCCGAGCTTCAGCTTCCTGCTATGTAATTTCCTCACTAACTGCTCTCCCCTTACTCCCTCCTTTCACTTCACTGCCTCCCTGTTTCCTCACTCCCGCCTCCTTCCTCACTCCCCCCTTCTTCCTCTCTCCCTCCCTTCCTTACATACACCTCCTCCCTGTTTCTCTAGCTATCCCACCCTTCCCTACCTACTCAACCAAACCCCCAACCCCATTATACAGTATACTTACCTTCCTGTGAGACGGTGTGTGCTCTTCTCCATCGCTGCTCTGTTCTCTGAAGTGATGATCCACCTCTACTGCACATGCGGAAGCTGCGCAATATAGGTAGATTATCGGCAGCAGTGCGCAGAGCAGCGATGGAGAAGAGCGCTTGCCTGCTGAATCAAGGAGGAGCCAACCCCCAGGAAAAGGCGTGGAGGGTATGTAAAATGGGGTGGATGGGGGGGAGTAGTAGTGACGATCTTTTTTCAGAAATGGGAAAACAGATCGTCGCCAGAATCAGAAAATGTCCCTAGGGTGGTCACATGACCGTCCCAAGGATATGAGTAACTATACATTTATGTTATTTAGAAAGTAGGAGGGTGTTTAGATTAGTGTAGGGATTTCCAGTTATCCTGGACAACCCCTTTAAACCTAAAAATCCCCTAATGTCTTTTCTGCCACGTGTCACTTCTGTTGAGCTGCCAAACCAAATGATGTGTAGAGGACATAAAGGGGACTTTTCACTATTTCCAGCATTGCCTCCCTTAGTAGCCGCCACTTCACCTATCCAGGAGCAGGAAGTTAACTGATTATGAAATACACACACACACACACACACACACACACACACACACACACACACACACACACACATATATATATATATATATATATATACAGTGTTGGCCAAAAGTATTGGCACCCTTGCAATTCTGTCAGATAATACTCGTGTTCTTCCAGAAAATGATTGCAAGCACAAACTCTTTGGTAGTAATATCTTCATTTATTGTGCTTGCAATGAAAAAAACACAAAAGAGAGTGACAAAAAAAGTCAAATCATTGATCATTTTACACAAAACTCCAAAAATGGGCCGGACAAAAGTATTGGCACCCTTAGCCTAATACTTGGTAGCACAACCTTTACACAAAATAACTGTGAACAACTGCTTCCGGTAACCATCAATGAGTTTCTTACAATGCTCTGCTGGAATTTTAGACCATTCTTCTTTGGCAAACTGCTCCAGGTCCCTGAGATGTGAAGGGGGCCTTATCCAAACTGCCATCAAGAGATCTCTCCACAGGTGTTCTATGGGATTCAGGGCTGGACTCATTGCTGCCACTTTAGAAGTCTCCAGTGCTTTCTCTCAAACCATTTTCTAGTGCTGACCTGAAGTGTGTTTTGGGTCATTGTCCTGCTGGAAAACCCATTACCTCTGAGGAAGACCCAGCTTTCTCACAGGTTGCTGCAAAATTTGTTGGTAGTCTTCAGACTTCATAATGCCATGCACACAGTCAAGCAGTCCAGTGCCAGAGGCAGCAAAGCAACCCCAAAACATCAGGGAACCTCCGCCATGTTTGACTGTAGGGACAGTGTTCTTTTCTTTCAAGGTCTCTTTTTTTTTTTTTTTTTTCCTATAAACTCTATGTTGATGCCTTTTCCCAAAAAGCTCTACTTTTGTCTCATCTGACCAGAGAACATTCTTCCAAAACGTTTTTTGGCTTTCTCAGGTAAATTTTGCCAAGCTCCAGCCTGGCTTTTTTATGTCTCTGGGTAAGAAGTAGGGTCTTCCTGGGTATCCTACCATACAGTCCCTTTTCATTCAGACGCCGTCAGATAGTACGGGTTGACACTGTTGTACTCTCAGACTGCAGGGCAGCTTGAACTTGTTTGGATGTTAGTCGAGGTTCTTTATCCACCGGCCGCACAATCTTGCATTGAAATCTCTGGTCAATTTTTCTTTTCCGTCCACATCTAGGTTTAAGGTTAGCCACAGTGCCATGGGCTTTAAACTTCTTGATGACACTGCGCACGGTAGACACAGGAACATTCAGGTCTTTGGAGATGGACTTTGAGCCTTGAGATTGCTCATGCTTCCTCACAATTTTGCTTCTCAAGTCCTCAGACAGTTCTTTGGTCTTCTTTCTTTTCTCCATGCTCAATGTGGTACACACAAGGACACAGGACAGAGGTTGAGTCAACTTTAATCCATTTCAACTGGCTGCAAGTGTGATTTAGTTATTGCCACCACCTGTTAGGTGCCTCAAGTAAGTAACAGGTGCTGTTAATTATACAAATTAGAGAAGCATCACATGATTTTTCAAACAGTGCCAATACTTTTGTCCACCCCTTTTTTATGTTTGCAGTGGAATTATATCCAATTTGGCTTTTTGACAATTCTTTTTGTGGTTTTCCATTGAAGACAAATTAAATGAAGATAATAATACTAAAGAATTTGTGATTGCAATAATTTTCTGGAAGAAAATGAGTATTATCTGACAGAATTGCAGGGGTGCCAATAATTTTGGCCAACACTGTGTGTGTGTGTGTGTGTGTGTATATGTATATATATATATATATATATATATATATATATATATATATATATATATTATAACCAATCACAATCTGCTCAGCTCATATTTTTCTATACTATAGTGACTACAGTTTCAATGTGATGGGTTCCGTTTAACAGGGGCAACTAGATTTTAATAAGGCAGAAATATGCATTCACACAACCAGGCAGAAAATACGGCATCTGGGCTGCAGAGAAGGATTGTGCATCTCCTGTTAAGTATTTATTTTATGTTTTAGTGTTTGAAGGATGCCATGGGGAGGGTAATGCCTAGCGATGTTCTGTCTTCTTGCCAAAATTTTTCTTAATCCACAATCATGTTTGTGCAGTTGCAAAGAAATGATTTAGTAGATATTATAGAGCCACTAGGGAGGGCTATGGCAGCCCCGTACAAGGGGGTGACTCACCTCTCATTCATAGTCATGTACAATATGTAGATAAAGTTTTAATGTGCCATGGTTTATTATGGAAGCTTCTGCCAACTTAGATTATTTGAGTGAAATCTGAAAACCTTCCTAGACTCGATCTGTTATCCTAATCGCCTGTAGCAAAATAAAGAAGAAGGTAATTACCTACATGCTTTATTAATAACTTCATTTCTACTGCAGATTCAGTGGAGTTCCAATTGACTTGTTCACAGGCAAACAAAGGCACGCCTATGCATACTAAGTGCAAAAATATAATTTTGAACACTTATATTCTAGGGACTACCTTAATTCTATGCCAAGCCATGCTGTGGCCTCATTGTAGTGCCTGTGGCATCAAATTAAGAAGTCCCGTAAATGGGATTGTGCTGCAATACAAGGCACAACTTCAACACAATATATGGCGCTGTGCTTGGTATGCAAGGTAGAGGTTGCAACCCCTTCAAACAGCTAATCTAATACTGATAACCAACCCCAAGGATAGGCAATAAATACAGTATTTAAGTCCCAGAAAACCTTAAAGGGGTTGTCAAGGATATGCAATATATGGTGAGGGGCCAGCAGGCAGCCCCAGCACTGATCGGCTATATGGGGCCGCATTCAATACCAATAGTATACATAGCATGGGGGCAAATGCAGTTGGCTGTATGGTGGCTGAGCACTGCTATTGCAGTTTAGCTCCCGCTGACTTTTAGTAGGAGCTGAGCTGTAGGACAGGCTTGGCCACTACACAGGGACCGGAGTTATCTGCTTCTTGCCCCATGTTTATAGTATGGTTGTAGATGGCCTAGTACAGCTAATTGGTGCCGGGGGCGCCTGTTGGACCCCACCGATGAGATATTTTTGTCCTATCATAAAAAAACAAATCCTAGACAATGTTTTTAACCTTTAGCCGCCCATAGACTAATTTTAATTCCATTACATTCATCAGTGATATTCATTATTTGTAAGGTCCTAAAATGGATTTATTTAGATCTATGAAGTCTGCTCCATCATTGACCAGTTTTTGTTCTTACTTCATAGTTTTTCACAGATCATTAGGCGAGGGCTACACAGTCACATGTGCGGTACGGCAAAAAGCTGCAAACAAATCGTATCTAATTATGGTCTGTGTTGTATTGCAATTTGCGACTTCATGAGACTGCGACACAGTAGTGGCAAGGAAACCAAAACTTGACTTTTAGCTGCAAGTCACATGTAAAAAGTGGCTGTGTTTGTGACAAATGTGGTCAGAACAGTTTTAGTCCAGCGCCATGTTTGTGACTCTTTGTCACGTGATACGTGTCGCTGTGTAGCCCTAGGTGGTAAATCATCAGCTGGAAGAAATCCACATGGAACGATGCAAATTCACAATTTTGCCTGGATAAAATCATTCATTACATAGCAACTATTTTCTCATGTATAACCCTTTATCGGCTAGGAATGCTTGTCATATTGTGGAGATATTTTTCACACTATAGACGGCTTTAGATATTATTTAGCTCAGTTACAGCTGCATGTAAGGTAACTCACCCAGGCAAGCAGCACCATGCTCGGTATCAGCAAAATACTTTGAAGTAAAGCTGTCTACAGATGCAGGTCCCTGTTTGGATGGGATGAGCAGATTTGGACTATAGATGAATCTTTGACCTGTCCAGGATATGTATTCATTGGTTTTACTGAGGAAGCTCAAAGGTCAGGAGAGGGAAATTGAATAGGAGTCTTTTTACAGACTGTAGAGCTTATTGGGAAAGACATGATAGAAATGGAGGTTTTACACGTTGTTAACCATTGATCTGCCATCCACTAACCATTGGTAGCCATGATTTAGCCTATAGCAATGCACATATTATTGTATAGCACTACTAAGGCTAAGCTTGATATATATAGTATGTCACCAATGCTTGTGCTATCTATATATATACGTGTAATATATGCTACCGTGACACATTCAGACATCTTACATTAGAGTCATACATCCAAATCTCTAAAACTGGCCATAGACATATGATATTAATCTGTAGACCTTTAGGGTAAGTTCACACAGGGTTTTTTGGCCGCCTCAGGTTCTGGACCAAAAAACGGGTAGCCGCAACTGCAGTCGCGCACTCCACTCCAGATTAGACCCAATGAATGGGCCTAGTTGGGAGAAGGGAGTGTCTTCAGGCCGAATCGCGAGGCGAAACAGCCTGAAGAATGAGCATCTCGCTTCTTTTTTCTTTCTGTTTGTCTCGTCTCCCGGAAAAAAAAGCTGACCAGATCTCATTGAAATCAATGGGAGCCGTCTTTTTGGTCAGGATTTTGAGGTGGATACAACCTCAAAATCCTGACCAAAAAACCCTGTGTGAACTTACCCTTAGTGAGGATAGATTCCACTAAATTTCATCTGCCATCAACCTGACTCTATGGTGGTCATACACATTAGGTCAAATGCTACTAAAATAATGCAACCAAAGTGCTTTAGTTGATGTTCACCAACAGCTATCTTGCCTGACATCACCACACACGTGTGCTCTCATGTAGGATCTACAGTGCACATGCAAAGAATAGGGAGAGGGGAACGCGGCAGCCTCTCATTTTCCAAGAACAAAAGGGATTGGATAACTGAAACCGAACTGCCGTAAACTTGGCTCCGATCTGCCATCAAAAGAGTTTCAGGAGGCCCCTGTACACATTAGATCGTCGGCCAAACCCACCAACATCAGCTGTTAGGCCGATACACATCTAATGTGCATGATCGACTACATTTGCTATTAATCTGTTGATAAATATCTCATATATATGGCATTTATTATCGTACAAAGAAAATTGGGCAGATTTATGAAGACAGGTGTTTTTAACCCCAGTTTTCATAGCCCCGAACCTGGAGGAGGGTGCTAAATGAGGACAAATGTAGCCGTACCCCCAAAACTGCACGCCCTCGCCATGCTCCCTTTTCAGGAAAGTGGTTGAGGTGGGGCACAGTCACCTTTTATTTCTTCTTATTTTTACACAAAACAACCAGAAAACTGTCGTACGAGGCATAATCGTAAATCTTCCTTATTGTTTATAGTTAAATTAAGCCCAGATTTTTAACATTTTTTGCATTTTCATATATTAAAATTACTTCTGTTCTCAAATATTCCAGGAGTTATGTTAGAGTAGCGCCACTTGCTGTTTCTATGAATAGCCTTTATTGGGTCCACCTTGGTAAATGTCTCGAGGTGGACACGATTACTCAGTCTTGGTTCCCTTCTCTGCTTCACCAAGTATACAGAGCGATCCCTGGTATGGTGAAGCGGCTGCTTCTGAATCTGCATTGTCTTCTCACGTACAGTACCTTCAGAAGCAGCCGGCTCACCATACCAGGGATCCTTGTGCATACTAAGTAGGACAGAGAGAAAAGCAAGGCTGAGCATGCGGTACACTTACTGAGGTGGACACGGTAAAGGTTATTTATAGAATAGCAGGTGGCTCTAGTGTAACATTATTCTTGGAATATAGGTTTGTTTTTAAAAATAAATCATTAAAGATAAAAAAAAATCTTTCTAATTATAGGTGGTATTAAATGGGCATTGTGTGAATGAATAGTACAGGACTTTATAAGAAGCTATGTAATATATAAGAGATAAATGCTTCTTATTGCTATTATCAGGCTGTTTCCTCACTCCCTTCCGTCTGCTAAAGTTTCACTGTGAAAATCACTGCTATATCCATCTTGAGATAGAATACAGGTCACATAACTCAAGGGAATGTCTATAGAGAGCGGAGGAGGAGAAATCAGAAGTAGGAGTCTCTGTAGGAAACAACGTCACAGATTCTGCCGAAAATCAGTGGAGAGAAAAGTCGGTTTCAGTATAAAAAATGGTGGAAACCCAACGGACACGTGACGGACCCCATTATAGTCTATGGGGTCCATGGGTATCCGCTACTTTAGCAGATGAGTTGTCCATCGATGGAGTCCCCCAGTGGAGAGCACAGTGCAATTGTGAACCTAGCCTGATGGAGATAAAAAATATATATGAAGAAATACAGGCTAAGGGTGCATTCACACTACGTAACGCCGGGCGTGTATGAGAGCCGTACACGCCGGCGTTACAGCAGGGCTGCCGAGCACTTCCCATTCACTTCAATGGGAGCGCTCGTAACAGCGGCATTTACGAGCGCTCCCATTGAAGTGAATGGGAAGTGTTCGGCAGCCCTGCTGTAACGCCGGCGTGTACGGCTCTCATACACGCCCGGCGTTACGTAGTGTGCATGCACCCTTAAGGGTGCATGCACACTACGTAACGCCGGGCGTGTATGAGAGCCGTACACGCCGGCATTACGGCAGACTGCCGAACACTTCCCATTCACTTCAATGGGAGCGCTCGTAACAGCGGCGTTTACGAGCGCTCCCATTGAAGTGAATGGGAAGTGTTCGGGAGCCCTGCTGTAACGCCGGCGTGTACGGCTCTCATACACGCCCGGCGTTACGTAGTGTGCATGCACCCTTAGGGTGCATTCACACTGAGTAAACGCTAGCTTATTCTGAACGTAAAACACGTTCAGAATAAGCGGCGTCTAAAGCAGCTCCATTCATTTCTATGGGAGCGGGGATACGAGCGCTCCCCATAGAAATGAATGGGCTGCTTCTTTCACTCCGTGCAGTCCCATTGAAGTGAATGGGGAGTGCCGGCGTGTACGCTCCGGCATGAGCAGAGCTTGCCGTATACGCCGGCACTCCCCATTCACTTCAATGGGACTGCACGGAGTGAAAGAAGCAGCCCATTCATTTCTATGGGGAGCGCTCGTATCCCCGCTCCCATAGAAATGAATGGAGCTGCTTTAGACGCCGCTTATTCTGAACGTGTTTTACGTTCAGAATAAGCTAGCGTTTACTCAGTGTGAATTCACCCTAAATCTTACGCTGGAGCTAAATATCACTACCAAAGCACTTTCTAACTTCAGTACATGTCAGTACTACTCTCTATATGTTCTGCACGATCCTAGGGATTTTGTGGGGCGAAAGCCAGTTATGCAGCAGGATGCTGCCGTACCCGCTGTGAGAAGTGTATGGCAACTTAGAGAGCAATGATAAACATAGATATAGCATGCAGAGGGGGAAATTGCTAAACAATACAAAATGTCAGTTATATAATGACCAGAAATAGTGTTTCTTCTTATGTAATAATTGATTCGGTGAACAGTTGCCCCTCTCTCTCTCTCTATCTCTCTCACACACATTAATAAACAAGATCCTGATTTCTCAAATGTAATAGATGTGTTCTTTTGGTTGGTCATACCAGAATACCATCACTAGGTGGCAGTAGAGATAAAGCAAACTCCACAATGCAATTTATGCACCGCTAGCACACTGTATAATTAAGCCAAAGGCCGGAGCTGATTGATTTAACAGCAGTGCTTGTTCTTTTAATGCTATACTGCTAACAAGGTGTGTGGTGAGCACATAGGCGGCCACAGCTTTTGTTCTGTATATATAGCATTATAACAATATTTCAGATCTAGAATGCATTTTCTATTATTTGACTCATTTTATATCATTTTATATACAAACAGATTTGCCACGGGTAGTGCTTATGGTTTACCAGTAATCACCATTGTTATAAGTCACATGTCCAGGCGCAGTGCGGCAATTAGCAGTAAACCGCGAGCGCTACCGGCAGCCACTAATGCTCAGATAATATCCCCCATAGGGAACGAGGTTCATTGGGAAATTTTGAGTAAATGTGCAATCCACTTAGGTAATGTTTTTCAGCTCAAAAACTGCACCAAAAATTGAAAATTGCACTCATGTACTGGATGCATTTTTTTTTTTTGCCTTCACCTAATCTGACCACTTGAATGCACTCTATGCATCAAAACGTCATCTGAAAAAAACTACATGCAGGTTCAATACAGGTTTTTATTTTACAAGTGAGGCGGAATATTTTTAAAATAGTTTTACTGGTAAAATTAAAAATTACATCAATAAATGTATCAAAACTGTATAAAGGGTTTTTTTTTTTTTACACAAGTTCATATATAAAGTGTTTTCAATTGTATAAGGATAATATTAGGGATCTGCTACAGGGACATTCAATGTTTTCAACTAAAGGGGTATTCCACTCAGATACCCCCTTTCCCAGCTGTTGGACCCCCACCAACACACCATATTTGATTGCAGTGTCAGGACGGTCACCACATGCTACACTTTATATATTTACATAGACATGAGCAGCTCACAGCATAGACTGTGGCCGGTTCTTGCTACTATTTAGAGATATAAGAGGAAAATATCAACCCATCTATGTCAGTTTTTTGTTGTGAATGGGTGTTATTTTGACACATCTTTGGCACAAGGCCTTTTCATGAGCCTAGTTCACCACTTTCTATGAGTGTGGGTGGGGCAAGCCAAGAGGGGGAAAGCCTTGGCCCAAAATACTTATTAGAACTCACACCAGAAAGCTCAGGAACCAATGTAGATATTCATTGTGGCTGACGGGTGAGCATCTGATTTATTAAGCTGGAGCCAATTGATGATTCATTTGTGTCCTGGACCAGTTAGGGATCTTTATTAGGACTGGTGTGGGAAATACCAGATTTAATAAATTCTACAATTCAAATTATTTACAAAAACGATTGTTGCACACACTCCGGCGCCATTAGGGAGTGCCCAAAGGGATCTAATTTACATTGCAAATTGTTGAGCGATTTGTGGAAAAATCCACTGCACAATCTCTACACGAAATATGCAGATCTTGCCGCAAATTTCACCCTATGCAGTATGCAATCTTGAAATGGACTTGCTCTGGTTTTAAAGAGAATGTCATGAGAAAAGGACCTAAAGTAGTGATTATTATAGGTTATCTACTTTTTTAAAATATGGACCAAATAACAGGATGCATCAACTTAAAGAGGACCTTTAATGGTTTGGGGCACAGGCAGTTCTATATACTGCTGGAAAGCCGACAGTGTGCTGAATTCAGTGCACTGTCGGCTTTCATAATCTGTGCCCCGGGTGAAGAGCTAGCGGTCCCGGTACCGTAGGTCTTCACAGTCAAAAGGGCGTTTCTGACAGTCAGTCAGGTACGTCCTTCTTTACAAGCAGCGCCAATAGCGCTGTGCTCTGAGACCGGGGAGGAACGCCCCCTCCCCTCCTGATAATACTCGTCTATGGACGAGTACTGTGAGCAGAGGGAGGGGGCGTTCCGTACAGTACAGCTCTATTGGCGCTGCTTGTATAGAAGGACGTTCCTGACAGAGTGTCAGAAACACCCTTCTGACTGTAAAAAGCTACGGTACCGGGACCGCTAGCTCTTCACCCGGGGCATAGATCATAAAAGCCGACAGTGCGCTGAATTCAGCACACTGTCGGCTTTCCAGCAGTATATAGAACTGTATATAGTACCTTTTCCAGATGACATGTTGCAGCTCCTTCAAAGATGCTCAACAGGATTTAGGGTCATTTCTCTCTAGAATCCCTTGATAGTCTTGAGATTTCATTGGACCCTGCACAGATTCCAGACACCCTGTGCCAGATGCAGCAAAGCAGCCCCAGAACATAACATATATGTTTCACAGTAAGGACAGTGTTCTTTTCAAGAGATGCTTCATTTTTCCATCTGTGAACATAGAGCTGATGTGCCTTGCCAAAAAGTTCTATTTAAATTGAGCCCTTAGTGTTTGGGTTTCTTTCCTTAGGGTCCGCTTCTGAACCCAAAAGACAGAAACTCTGTCCATTAAAAAAGCGGATACATGCAGAAACCTGCAGACCCCATAGACTATGATGGGGTCTGCCGGGCTTCTACCAATTTTATAAGGAAACCGGTGGAGAGAAGAGTCCTTACAGTGATACAAGGAGCTGCAAGTAAAATACAGCCAAGCAAAGTGTGTACAAGGAACAGTGAGTATTTAGCACCGAAGTGAATGTATTTGCAGCTGGATAACCACTTTAAAGAAAGTTTTATCTTTTTTATTTTTTTCTACATACTGTGCAGTTCCTATTGTGATCACTAAGCCTAAAATAGTCTATCGCTTACTGTTCCCTGGAGATGTACTATGGGCTATAGAACCTATCATCTGTCTGTAGAGTTCAGATTTCTTAATGAATAGTCTTTGGATATATTAACATGTTAGGACTATTACTGCATATCCCCGCTTCTAAATAATTATTACTGCATATCCCCGCTTCAAAATAACTATGTTGCATGTCCCTACTATAAATAACTATGTTGCATGTCCCTACTATAAATAACTATGTTGCATGTCCCTACTACGGTATAAATAACTATGTTGCATGTCCCTACTATAAATAACTGTGTCGCATGTCCCTACTATAAATAACTATGTTGCATGTCCCTACTATAAGCCACTATTTTGCATGTCCCTACTATAAATAACTATGTTGCATGTCCCTACTATAATAACTATGTTGCATGTCCCTACTATAAATAACTATTACTGCATGTCCCTATTATAAATAACTATGTTGCATGTCCCTACTATAAATACCTATGTTGCATTTCCTCACTTCTGCAGACACCAGTTTAATCTTAATGCATTTTGTAGGGGAAGAAGACCACCTGTGCCCAGTGCTGGAACAAGAAGCACACCGTAAGTACATTTTTTGTTGCTTTTCAGGGGGTAGATGTTGGGGGAGATTTATCACTATGAATGTGGGAAATAGAAACTACAATGTATTCTTTTTTATGGAGAACTAAAGGAAGGTTGGTTGCGTTGGGCGACTGCAGCATTTTTTCCAACAGCAGTGACATGTTGCTATATTATACACCTGTGAAGCTAATATATTAAGGTCCAATACTGCCCCGTGCTCAATGATGCTGTGAGTACAGCACAATAGACCCATGGTATTTCAGGAGTTCAGGGAATCACAAATCATTATGATGTTGTCAGTTCGGATGAGCCGCAGTCAGTCTGGGAGATGCAGCCGTCTCATGGATTGTGTTTCTCAGACCAAACTCAGCCATCTGAACGAGCACTTACTGTATGTTCACCCATGACAAGCATACACTACACACTTGCTAGTAAGTAACATAGACTGACTAAGCTTCACAGATTGTCGCTCGTCATATGTAGTTTAGCCTGTTATTGTTGCATTAATGGGGCCACTCTAACTTTTGACACTATTTCTGATTTTTGCTCTTAATATATCTTTTGTTCGTCTCTCAGTGGTTCATTTGATGATCTGAAGCATTGGGGAAAGGCTATATAATTTTCTATATAACACTTCATTATAGTGTTCTAAATCCTGAGCCCCAGCGTTATGACGCTCGTGATTGCATATTATTCTGCCTAATCAGCTGCACATTGTATTCATACAGATGGGAAGTTTATGCAGATTATACAGTACATATAGTACACAGCAATATACCGAGATATTCTAAAAATGAATTCACTGAAAATATGAGCCATTAAAAGAAATCTGATTGCGTAAACGAACACTTAACGACACCTAGAAATGGGCGCATCTATTTATTACACCTGTCACCGTACAATAGACATTTCTTTCTTCTCACTATCTAAGTCAAATTGCACCGTATAGTCTTTAATAAAAAGTGTTTATGTTATAAGTGAAACACATGAGTAATATGAGTTAGGTTGCCGAAAGCAAGTCATTATTATTAAATGACTTAAAAAGGTTGTCAATGTTCTTTTTTTTTTTGTTTTCTTTTTCGTATGACCTATCGTCAGGATAGGCCATAAATAAGTGATCCTGGAGGTCTGACAGCCTATACCTGCACAGATCAGCTGTGTGGAGATGCCTCCTATTTGTGTACTGTATAATGCAAGGATTCGGCAGCAGTTGGCTTCCTGCCCTGTATGGTGGCAGTATACAGGTACAGCAGCAGTATACAGGTACAGCAGCTCAGCTTCCACTATACATGGCATGGTGCTGTCTACTTCTAGGTCTGCACACTGTGCCACACACAGACCAAAGGAAGCCCCGATCAACTAATCCATATTGGTGGCTGGCTGTCAGTCTCCCATCAATCTTATATTTATGGACTTTCCTAAGGAGAGACCAATCATAAAAACATCATGGATAACATATTTTTATGTATCTTAATTTCACTTATTTCTATGAGTATATAAAAAATAATCAAAATAAAGAAATCTTTTTTATTTTTATAGCACTAACATTTTCTGTAGCACTTCACAAATCATAGAGTAAGACAGACAAAATGAGACATTACAATAGTAATAAATTAAAGGGAATTTATATATCGTTTTTTTAACTAAGTGTATCTTTATATAGTCTTTAGCAAGCCTTTTCTAGGCATACTTGTCTTTCCTTGATCCTTGTATCAGCTGCCTCCATTTCTCACCACCCCTTTCTTCCCTTTCTTAAAAAATGATCCATCCTTCTACACCTCTTCACTACTTTCAGAACAGCTAGTCATGTACAGCACATGTGCAAGATTTAATCGTGCTGTACATGACTAACTGCTCTGGAAGCCCTGAAGAGGTGTAGAAGGAGGGATCATCTTTCAAGAAAGGGGTGGTGAGAAATGGAGGCAGCTGATAACGCGGGGTGCTCTGAGCACAGGGATAACGCTCCCTGAAGATTAATTTGCATATGAATAAACCCAGTTTCAGTCAAAAATGGCTACAAGGATCAAGGAAAGACAGGTATGCCTAGAATTGCCTTGCTAAATGCTATATAAAGATAAGCTTAGTTAAAAAATGATCTAGGCAATGATAGACTCATTAACCATCAAATCACACAATAAGAGCGAGGGTTCTGCATGCAAGAACTAGGTGGTAGAAGGGATGACACAAGTTAAAAGTGTTTGATGGTATACTAGTCCAAACCTATATTATAATGCAAGGTGATAGATATAAAGCTTCATGAGCCAGCCATCAGCTGGTATATGTGTATGGTCAGCTACATAGTGTTCAGATATGGGGTCACTATTAAGGCATGGTTGAAAGGAATAATACAGAAGGAAGAGGTAAACAGAAGAGATTGTTTAGCGGAGTAAATATAGAAGAGTCAGATGAGGGAATGTGATAAGCCAGCTTTAAAATAAATGTTTTGGGGGCTGCTTTGTCACGTTGGAAGCTAGTTTTAGTCTGATTGTTCAAGGTAGCACATTCCAGAGAATTGATGCAACGTGCGAGAACTCTTTGAGCTGGAAGTGGGAGTTTTGGATTAATGAGAATGATAGTCTTAGATTCTCTGGAGATCCTATAGAAATGAATAGAGAAAGCTGTGCATGCATGGTCACCTCTCCAGACAAAGCACCCTTTAGAATGGGTTGTGCACCCTAATCCTGAGGTTAGGATGATTCTCAGAGATTTGTGTACATAGAGTTGCATTTATGTCTATCTCACACCCAGAAGTCAAAGGGGGAGGAGGAGGCTGGTAATCCATTTTTTTCTTCATTCTGTGCAGTAGACTCTGTCTAGAAACATAGCAGTGTCCAAAGGGCTCCATCACTCAGTGTGAGTGTAGCAGCTGCAGCTATTAGTGTGTCTTTACCAGCAGCCTTATTCTCACCCTCCTTTCTCCATAGGCTAAAAAGTAATTCACCTTGACAAATGGAGAAGGAACATATTTCTTATATAATATACACTCACCGGCCACTTTATTAGGTACACCTGTCCAACTGCTCGTTAACACTTAATTTCTAATCAGCCAATCACATGGCGGTAACTCATTGTCTTGACCATGTCTACATGCCTAAATGCAATCTCCTGCAGTTCAAACCGAGCATCAGTATGGGGAAGAAAGGTGATTTGAGTGCCTTTGAACGTGGCATGGTTGTTGGTGCCAGAAGGGCTGGTCTGAGTATTTCAGAAACTGCTGATCTACTGGGATTTTCACACACAACCATCTCTAGGGTTTACAGAGAATGGTCCGAAAAAGAAAAAACATCCAGTGAGCGGCAGTTCTGTGGGCGGAAATGTGTTGTTGATGCCAGAGGTCAGAGGAGAATGGCCAGACTGGTTCGAGCTGATAGAAAGGCAACAGTGACTCAAATAGCCACCCGTTGCAACCAAGGTAGCCAGAAGAGCATCTCTGAACGCACAGTATGTCGAACTTTGAGGCAGATGGGCTACAGCAGCAGAAGACCACACCGGGTGCCACTCCTTTCAGCTAAGAACAGGAAACTGAGGCTACAATTTGCACAAGCTCATCGAAATTGGACAATTGAAGATTGGAAAAACGTTGCCTGGTCTGATGAGTCTCGATTTCTGCTGCGACATTCGGATGGTAGGGTCAGAATTTGGCATCAACAACATGAAAGCATGGATCCATCCTGCCTTGTATCAACACTTCAGGCTGGTGGTGGTGGTGTCATGGTGTGTGGAATATTTTCTTGGCACTCTTTGGGCCCCTTGGTACCAATTGAGCATCGTTGTGTTGGGGACATTAAATTGTCCTCGTAAGAGTATGTTGCAGAGCTCCAAATTAATAATTAATTAACAGGCCTAGATGGGCTACCACCCATTGGGCCTGGAGAAGCCACACGCACACACACACGCAACTGATAGTGTATCAAGTGAGTTCTGATTTATTGTAACAGAAAAGGCAATATTTATACAGACAAAACAGGTTGGACTTATGACGTAACATAACATACCAGGATTGGATGTGGAATGGTAGCCTCTATCCATTGGCTAAAACATTACATTCCACCAGGAAGCTAACCCCCTATAGTCACTGTATACAGTATGCGTATCTCAAGGCTCAGAAGATAATTACACATCAAAGACTTTTGTGTCACTTCTTGGATCTAACTTCCAGTGTTTCTATAGGCATCCTGTGTTACACACTCTATATTGACAAGACAGAGGTGCAGCCCTAAAGCTGATCAGATTCATGAGGATTCATTAGCATTCCATTTCCTTATTACCTAAAGAAAGAAAAGGGTTTTCCTTCTTTGATCCCCATAACATCTCCATGTTAATTAGTCTAACCACTTCCTTTTTAGACAAGACTTATCTTTGCTAGAGAAAGAGTTATGACAAAATACAAGATAGAAGATATGATTCTAACAATTCCCCCATTTTGAGATAATTGGATACAGGAATTCATATTTAGGTACTTCAGTGACTTAACGTCTACTGCTGGACCTTCCCAGATTCCCCTTATATAGATTCCTGTATTCCAAATTAATCTCAACCATAGTTCTGGCCTGTTATCTTCAGTCTGATTATACATTCACTTGCTTATACTATGTATCATTACTTCCTGTTGTGTTATGAAAACAGCTATATAACATGACTGAGGCTAATATGGGGCTATGAGTACATATCCTACAGTCTGACACATTCAGATCAAGATCATATGATGTTTAAAGAAAAAAAAACTTATTATCCCACTCATTGTCAAATGTTCTATGCAGGCTTATCGCCAGAATAATCTATAACAGTAACATCGGGTGAATCTTCATCGCTGTTTGTGTAGAGACTTCTTTGCAATGTGAAGCATGGATACAGTTACTCTGTCCTTCAAGTTTCATAGAAGTATTAGTAGTTAGCAGCACTTGGAGGGAATCATCAAATCTTGGTTCAAGAAGATTTCTCACGTGTCATCAATCTCTTGGCTCAAATGAATAGGTCCCGTCCACTAACTTAAAATCTGAGAGGGAGGAGAAAACTCAAAACTATAGATTAGTCAGATGTTTTTGCAAAGACATCACATAGTCAGTCAGTACACCATAATACAACTCTAACCTAGGGGCTGACCCAAAGAAAGTTTGATATGGGCTAAAACCAATTCTTCTGTCAGGAGGGTACCTTACAGAAAATACAAATACAAGTGACACACTACATCTTTCAATAGCCGTCTACCTGCAGCCCACTTGTGATGGCTTTCTTCACCAGATATGCCCCAGGCCATCCTGAAGAGATATCACTATACACACAAGCACGTACTTATACCGTCTCATCTTTAGTAGTTACTAAAGTTATAGCATATAGTTATCCTGCAATCCCTGGAGCAGGTACAAGGGCTCTGGGCATGGCTCAAAGACACTTTTCCTTTACAACATGCCATGCAGGTTCACATATATCTGTCAGTAGTGATACTAAATCCTGCAGCCGCCCATCCTCCGCTCACCAGGTCACACATGGCTACTTCTACTCAAAGAAACTTTTCACTTTTCCTGAACTCTGCTCAATCCGAAATACATTATTTCACCTGTGAAGTGTGTGCCTCTATCAGACTCTATCATCTCAGGTATCCCCAATCTACACACAAGCTCAGATATCAATTTCTTGGCAGTTACCTGTGTCGTTGCTCGGCTGATCCAACCTGAGAACAAAATCCACACAGACCAACAGATTTGTACGTTGTAGATTCAGGCAATTGTATGTAATGGATACAGGGGTTTTGGTGTGCATGCGATGTGTCTTAACTACCTGCCCTGGATTGTGTAGAGCACATATGTGACATGATTTTACGTGATTCCCTGCAGCCCTTCCAAATGCTGAGGCAAACTATAGTTTACCCACTAGTGACTCCATGGCATTTCAAGAGGCATGCACCTTACCGTGGGCCAAACCAGCCATTTGGGGGTACACTGATTTATCCCCCATTTCCACATTCCTTCACATTCTCTGGCACCAGCCTTTGTCCATTTCTCAATTTCCTCACCAGTCACCTTAGAGTACAGCCCCTTGGGGTCTGCTATTTTTCTCACCTGGTTGAGACCCTTCCATGGTGGTAGCACCGCTGCTCAATCAGCCTTCTCATTTCCAATACTCTCAGGGTCTCTTCCCTTTGTGTGAGCTCTGACTTTTACAATTGCCAATGGCTTATGGCAATGGCCATATCTCAACTGACTTACTAAGTTTCCATTCTTAATTGGTTTGCCCTGTGCCGTCAGGAAGTTCCTGGACCTCCATATTGGACCATAACCATGTGCAATGCCATACGCATACCTGGAGTCAGTGTAAATTTTTTCTATGCTATCAGGCTCCTATAAGGTCAGCCTCTTATACTGACATGTGTGGTGGAAGGGCTTCTTATACTATGGTGTCATGTATAATGACTACAGCATACCCTGTATTCAAATTTGCCTTTTTCTGTTAGGTACTTGGAACCGTCCACAAACATCTCATAGTCAGGATTCTCCAATGGGGCATCAGTGACATGACTGAAGCCGCCTCTTCTGAGAGGGAGTTTAAAAATATCTCATCTACTAAATATCTCATTATCTACTCCCCCCTTTAAATCATGAACTCCTACTGGTATAAGAGTTGCAGGATTCAAAAGTCAAATAACGCTGAAATGAGATGTTTGAGGAGGATGTAGAGCAAATTCCATGTTGCTCTATCTTGCCAAAGAAATATGACATCTGTCTATCTGTGTGAGGATTGCCTTACCACCGTTCTGATAGAGGAAAACATATCAGGTTCATGTCTGTCTATCTGTGGCACAAGAAAAAAATAAAAAAAATGTTTTTTATCAACATATCACAATAATATTCACTTAATTTCCCATGAAACATTTGCCTAATCTTTTCATATACTGGTGGTTTTTGCTATCACTTCTTTTGACTCTTTTTTAGTTAAGGTGACAATAAGAGACACTTCTAATTAGATTTCCAGTGTCTCACTTTTAAGCTATACAGGGCAGTACAATACTTCATTTGCCCTCAGCAGATATACAATAGGACTTTTGAGACCTAATTAAGACACTAATTAAGACATGAGGGTCTAAGGGTACAGCCATTGTAAGTGGCTGGCTAAAACTTGCCAAACCTGTATTCAGACTTATTTATACAATCCTAAGTAAATTCAATTCTCTACAACTTCTAAACACTCCAGAATTACAACTAATTCATTTAAATGCTCAAAATATATCAGCAGAAAAAGCAAAAACTTTAAGGGATCAATCTATCTTCCCCCTCCCCCGTCATAACAAGAGTTTATACACAAAAACACATTACAGAGCAGATATCCGAGTGACTTCTGATCTACTTAGTCAGATGTCTATCACCTTGTAGCAAACAATGCCACAGAAATACCACTTTTTGTTTTGCAAAACTACGATTTATCTTTACCTGCGTGTACATATTAAGATAGCTCACATGCATTGCCTAAACCTTTATGGTGCCTAATCCCATATCAGAAGGATCAATCTGAATAGAAATGACCAATAACATTTTACAAGTATTAGATAAAACTTTTTCACAAAATAATTCCCGATTGTTAACATTCATGGGTTTATAGTATAAACTCATAACCAATAAACACTGATTACCTAGTACATGTACATGGTATATCAAGTACATCTCATATTCACCAGAAGACATATATACTGTATATATTCAACGATGGAAAAGAACTCATATCTACTTGTCACCACCCTCTGTGGGACTATCAGCATTCAATTTCTTCATCTGCTCCCTGTGGAGTCTAAAAATGTAACAATATAAACATGAACAAACAGAGCATGTGCATATAGCAATACATGTAACACATATGGGCCCATTTACTTCCATACATACTTCACACTGGAGCTCCAGACACACACACATCCATTGAATCATAAAGAACTTGTCAATTTTCATATATTTTGTACAGTGATATCATCTTATTGTTCTTTTCCTACAAATAATCACAGGGTTAGTTATAATTCCTGCACCGCTGAATATTGAGGAAAAATAAACAAACAAATCATTAGATGGCTTCATCTTCTCATGTGTATCACTAAAAAAAAAAATAAACATAATGATTATCTAAAATTTATGACATTAATCCAATTCTAAAGACATTAAATATGATTTAAAACCGCTAATACTGATACCAACATTACATATTAATATTTCTGTGCAGTTTTTGAATATGTCTATGGCAAACCCCTCTCTTCTAATTACCACAGATGTTCAGAACCTTTTAACCTATATTTGAGGTTTTGCCTTAAGGGCCAACTGCCAGAATTTTAACATTTTTCTTTATGAGATTCCAATCAAAGTTTTTACCACTGTTACACAAGGTTTAAAAATCAAATACTGGCATTTCTGAAAGCAGCTTACGCTATAAAGTTATAAATTATTAAACCATATATTCCTAATTGTCCATACATTATACCAGTGGTTTTACAATGTTACAATTTCACTTATAGCTGACAATTTAGCCACCTGCTGTTTCCCATTCCCCCTTCTTGCTGACACCTACCAAACCTGTATAACATGATACCTCTGCTGTGGATATACAGAGGACAATAGGAGGTGGGGGAGGGGCCTGACACTCATTGTGAATTTATCTGGTACCTGGGAAAGCTGGGTGGATTCCTCCTTAGTTAGTACAGAAACAGGACTGAAGAATGACTCAGACAATGAGGCAGCCAGCATACAAAATTCATCAATGGTAATAGCTGATGTTTCCACTTGTACCTCCCCACTAGGATCAAATTTTATATTTGCACCAAGCACCGTTAACACCTCAGTACCAATAAGAGATGTTGGCACATCGTCACTAACAAGCAATTTGGTGACAACATTTTTCCCTCTAAATTTCACATTGAGTGGCACTGTTTCTTTTAAAATGATTCTTTTTCCTCCTAATCCAACACAAGATTGAGATTTATCAGTCCTCAGCTCATAAGGTATGTGGTATCCTTTAACAACAGAAATGGCAGCCCCTGTATCCACTAAGAAGGGGATTTCTTCCCCCAATACCTCCCCTTTTATGTATTATTGCCACACCTTCTTCTGATGTTTTTGCAGGGAGGACTGGTACAGGGTTGCCAACTCCTCATTGAGGGGTGTTGGCACATTGGTCAGTGCCCTGAGCTGGGGGGTTTCCAGCTTTTAAAGATCTACAGTCTTTTATAAAATGGCCTGGCTTCCTACAGTGATAACACTTGTAATTGTGTTTTTGTTTGCCTCCTTGTCTGTTGCGAGTTCTCTGGCCAGAATTTTTATTATTGAAGGCAAGCAATACCTTTTTCTCCTTCTCAGACCTGTGATCTAACTCAAGGCCTTTGGCAGCTTGTAATAAGTCAGGGGCTTCACTATGCCGCCATTTTGGTTTACAGGCTCTTTCCTGACCACATCTAGCACATGTCCTTCCATCAGGATTACCTGGAGCAGATGGTGCAGAGTTTTGCTCATAGGGAGATGGGTTTTTCTCAGGGGGGGCATAATACATGACTCCCTCATGTTCCTTATTTCTATACCCCTCCCTTTCTATTTCCCTGCTTACCTGCGTCCAACTTTTCAACATTTTTACTTAATTTTTGATCCTGAACCCAGCCTCTATGGATGGAGTCAATTCCTTGCCAATGACTACTATTCAGAAGTCCAGTACAACAACAATTTGCTACAGCTGTTCACCACGGCTCTACTCTCTCTCTCTTCTACTATCTCTTGGGTTGATTTCCATACTGGCTGACTCTGCACTTCTCCCATTTTGTTCTGCGTGCTTTATTTCTGCCTTTCTCACTATCCTCTCTTTCACAAGATACAACACAATATATATATATATATATATATATATATATATATATATATATATATATATTGTATCTGACTCGAAAGTGATTTTTCAAGGTCAGTTAGATTTCTGCCTTTTTTTCACTGCCCTTTCTTTCACAAGATACAACTGCATCTGACTCGAAAGTGACTATTCAAGGTCAGTTAGATTTCTGCCTTTTTTCACTGCCCTTTCTTTCACAAGATACAACTGCATCTGACTCGAAAGTGACTATTCAAGGTCAGATGAGGGATCACTATGTCCCTTTGTCACGTGACTACTTACTTTCTACAGAACACAAATGAGGAATACAACAACTGCACAACCACAACAGATCAGCTAACAATTTCAGCCCAAGTTTCTATCTAGCAACACCCATACAACATACTGCTCTTAGGTTCTTTGCAAAAAGCTTGAGATATCTATATAAGGAACAGAACATATGTGTTTACCTCACACTCGGACAGGAGTACAAAAAGTCCTTAGAAACACAGATCAGATTGGTAAGAAAAAAAAGTTCTTACCTGCAGCTGCTGACTTTTTGGATCTGCGGTTCCAGGAACTTCCGTAATCACTGGTCGTCCGAGGGATCAGTAAACCGTCTCCTTATTTCTCAAGCCGCACGTTGGAAGCCAATTTGTTGGGGACATTAAATTGTCCTCGTAAGAGTATGTTGCAGAGCTCCAAATTAATAATTAATTAACAGGCCTAGATGGGCTACCACCCATTGGGCCTGGAGAAGCCACACGCACACACACACGCAACTGATAGTGTATCAAGTGAGTTCTGATTTATTGTAACAGAAAAGGCAATATTTATACAGACAAAACAGGTTGGACTTATGACGTAACATAACATACCAGGATTGGATGTGGAATGGTAGCCTCTATCCATTGGCTAAAACATTACATTCCACCAGGAAGCTAACCCCCTATAGTCACTGTATACAGTATGCGAATCTCAAGGCTCAGAAGATAATTACACATCAAAGACTTTTGTGTCAATTCTTGGATCTAACTTCCAGTGTTTCTATAGGCATCCTGTGTTACACACTCTATATTGACAAGACAGAGGTGCAGCCCTAAAGCTGATCAGATTCATGAGGATTCATTAGCATTCCATTTCCTTATTACCTAAAGAAAGAAAAGGGTTTTCCTTCTTTGATCCCCATAACATCTCCATGTTAATTAGTCTAACCACTTCCTTTTTAGACAAGACTTATCTTTGCTAGAGAAAGAGTTATGACAAAATACAAGATAGAAGATATGATTCTAACAGTTGTAACACCAAAGCCTACCTGAGTATTGTTGCTGACCATGTCCATCCCTTTATGACCACAAAGTACCCAACATCTGATGGCTACTTTCAGCAGGATAATGCGCCATGTCATAAAGCTGGAATCATCTCAGACTGGTTTCTTGAACATGACAATGAGTTCACTGTACTCCAATGGCCTCCACAGTCACCAGATCTCAATCCAATAGAGCATCTTTGGGATGTGGTGGAACGGGAGATTCGCATCATGGATGTGCAGCCGACAAATCTGCAGCAACTGTGTGATGCCATCATGTCAATATGGACCAAAATCTCTGAGGAATGCTTCCAGCACCTTGTTGAATCTATGCCACGAAGAATTGAGGCAGTTCTGAAGGCAAAAGGGGGTCCAACCTGTTACTAGCATGGTGTACCTAATAAAGTGGCTGGTGAGTGTATATTACAAAGTTGCTTATATTCACTTGTACTATTCATTTTGAAAAGTTGTTTTATAATAAGGTTTGCTTTATCATTGTATGTTATGTTGAAGTTTACTTCATTTGTAGAACTTTTGATAAAGTGCTATTCAGAATAAATAGAGGAAAAAATTGTCTCAGATTGCAGAAGATGGAAGTTTTCACCGAAAAAATATGATTCGAAACTGACAAATAATCTATGTATGCCCCTTTCATAGAATATGAACTAGTATAATAATAGGAAGTAATGTATCTTCCTAGATCTCTACATAATGAACACTGTTCTAGCCAATCCAGGGGAACATTATCAGAAATATGTAAGGCTTCATTCACATCTGCACAGTTTTCTATAAAAATGCCAAAGAAAGAGGTTCCAAGTAGTACTAGTAAAATGCTACATGACAGAAACCTGACAGACCCCCATTGTAGTCAGTGAAGTTTGTCAGGTGTTGTTTGTGTCCATCATGGAACAGATTTGACACTTCGGGGGGGGGGTTCGTAGTTCTGCTCCTATAACAACGCAGAACAATGGAAATAACCGCAGGTGTGAACAAAGACTAAGCTGGTGTAGGAGGAAACAATGATTAATTTAAAATAGAGTAAATGGTAAGAATTGCTCCTTTAGGGGACTTTGTTAACAGCGCGCCGCGGGGTCCCCATTGTTTTTATATCACACTCCGTTGACTTTTCTTGGAGCTATTAATTTAATGTTTCAGAAAAAATATTCCACAAAAAACATTAAAACTGAAGTCTGCAAATGGATGGGGGGTAGAATTATCTGCTAGTTCCCAGTTCTGTCAGACATTGCTAAGCACTGACACCATTCCTCCATTTCTGTCATATTTGTGTGTTATTTCTGAGCACTGAATACTTTGTGCAGTTCTATTCGCAGTTCTTCTAGATGACATGCATATTTTATTATTGTTACTTTTTCATGTGCGGTATGCAGCATAACTCATGATATTCTTTCTTATAGTGTTCGCAGCTGACAACTATCTTTGCTATGTGTAGAGTTTGCATTTGATCTATTTTGTTTCCCCATTTATACGCAGACTACTATTTGGCGTTGTCTGAATACAACATTGCTAGGAGAGTTTTCATGTCGCAGTTCTGTAAAAAATAGTGAGATGTCTGAAAAGGCACCTATGAGTGATATTGAATAGGAAAAGGTACAACTTCATATAATTGCCACGTCAGAGAACACAATAGACGTAAATGGAGTGCTGCCCATGTTCTAGTCACATGACTCATTCGGGGGAATTTTTAGTTCCCCATTCTCCTGATTGGTGGGTGTCACAGCGGTCAGACTTTCAGTCATCTAAAAGTCCCACAGGACAGGGCATGACTGTCATTAAAGGGGCTATCCAGCTTCCAAAAAATATCTGCTTATCATTGTTCTGGTTCATCGGAGGACCGAATAATGGATAGGCAGGGCTTTTTGTATGCACCAATTTTGGATGGACACTGCAGCAAAGTCTTTGGTGCAAAGGTGAACATAGTCTTATATTGTTTATATTGAAAACTCGTATTTGAGCCTTATCCCATGATCTTGTCGAATTTTTGTATTTGTCTTTTTATGGTAAATGAAACCTCTGCACAAAGCTCTGAAGCCAAAAATCCTTATCTAAGAGTTCCTTGTGCTAGAAATCACCGTAGACAGGAAAGCTATTACACGTTGCCTCAGAGACTGTGATTCTTTAAAAATATGACTATGCCGTATATCATAGTGTTTAGTGGAAGCTGCAGATAAGCAGAACCTTTGTATCAATCCTTAATGTCACTGTGTCTCTAGATAATGTATCATCAAAGTTTTACAAAGAAAGTTGCATTGGGGGTGATGCAGGCCATATGCTAAGAAATATATGCACTATATATATATATATATATATATATATATATATATATATATATATATATATATATATATATTTCTTAGTACATGGCCTGCATCACATACAGTATAATCACATATATTTTTCATTTTCGTTTCTCAACTTCCATAAGCCATAGCTTTTTTATTTTTCTGTTCATGCAACTGTATGAGAACTTATTTTTTGCAGGAGAAATTGTACGTTACAATGGTTCCATTCAATATTCCGGAACTTTTAAAAAAATATATTTTTATATACATTGCTGTGTACGGCGTCTTTTTTTGCAGGGCAAGTTATACTTTTATTGATACCATTTTGGGGATTGATGGAAATGGTGAAAAACGAGGGTTCAGCCATTTTTATTTCTTTGCCCTATGGGGTAAATATGTTATATAATATATTATTATATAATAATATTTAATATAATATAGTTCTGACATTTTCAGATGCGCAGATGCCTAATGTGTTTGTGTTTGAGATGGTTTATTTTGGGTTTAGCGAAAGAAGGTGATTTGAAGTTTTATATTCAGTATTTTGAAACTTTTCTTTTAAATTTTATTTTCAGACCCCCTTCCCCTGGGTGCCATTGAAAAAAAAATGATCTAAAAGTGTTCATAGCCATTAAGATTGTAATATACATATACTGGAGAAACCTCTTCCAGTTTTATTCTTCCTCCATCGCCGTGGTTTTGTGGTTGGCACATGGGATGTTTGTTATCATCATAGTATTGTACTAGGATTTCTTATCATGTAACCAACTTTCCTTTTCTTTGCTTAGTTGCCAGGCTGAGAAGTAAGTGGGGAGCAGCAGGTGATGCTCTATGGATCTAAAATCACACAAAATAAATATCTTTCTCTTCACAGTTGACTTGGGGCAATAGCTGGCTTCAGGCAGATGTTATTACACTGAAATCCTGCTCCAGAGCTTGCAGTTCTGTCTGCTCTGTTGCTAGTTAATGATACCAAGGACTGAGACAAGATTAATAGGACCTGTCACTATACATGGTATACTCAACCTGAATTTCAAAGTAGTCGATACTTGTTGTCTAAAAAAAATGGTATTTAATATGTTAACCCTCTTTAACATTGTATTGTCTATCAGGAACTGTAGGTAACAGATATATAGTGTCTCTAGACATCTATGGGGACCCATTATGCCTGCAGGTTCTGCTGATTTCATACGTAACTATACTGTTAGCAGTATGCACTATCTGACTGTGTATAAAACAGTTACTGGATTAAACACACATAGCACATACTATAGTTCAACGGAGTACAGAGCATAAGCGGCCACAAAAAAATGGCCGCAAGCATGTGAAGTCGGCTCTGCCCGAGGCCCGATGGTAGAGCCGACTGCGCATGCGTAGGAGTTTGAAGACAGTGCTGCAAGAATATGCGGAAAGAAGCCATTCCAGACGAAGATGGAGGCGTCGCTGAGACTTCTCTTGCAACATTGGGGACGCCCCCAGTGCTGCAAGAGAACTCATTTGCATACTGATGAAAAATGGGATTTCTACTGAACGGCGTGCGGAGAAGACATCTAAAGGTAGGAGAAGATTAGCCTTTCTTAAGGCTATTCCTACGTGTTGGGGAGAAAAAATAGCATTTTAATAATAGAATCCCTTTAAAGCATTGCTCCAGCTTTTGTTTCAGTTTTTACCTATTCCCATCAGTATGCCATGGTCCCTCGAGTTACAATATTAACTAGTTTTCAGCACATTGTAACTTGAGCCCATAACTCTATGGGAAGCTAGTATTTGGTTCAGATGACCCCAAAATGTCACAAAAATTCTGAAAAAATGAAGATTAAAGAAAAATAGTCTTGTATAGATTTAGCGACGTCTTTCGCATAAAAGTGATACTGACCGGCCAGTTTAGTCTCTTACATTGCTTATGGCATTGTTTGTACACCACATTGCTGCTGATCTTCTGGGAATGACTGGCTTTTGGGAATGACATGATATTTAAAGGAGGTATTCCCTTTTGTTACTATTAGTAACCTAGTAATATTCTGTCACTTTATAATTGAGCGAACTTTATAATATAAGCAAACTTTTCCTGCATTCAAATGAATAGGTCCATCTGCAGTTCCCTGCACAGCCAGGTGGCCAGAAATGCTGCTGTGCAAGGAAAAATGGAGAATAAGCCACAGCACTGAATCAGCTGCTTAGCGCCTACATTCTCAGGATCAATGGGTATCCCAGAGGTCAGACCCCTACTGATCCTAAAGTGGTGGCATAACCTTGCAATCATATTATGAGTTATGAAAAAAATATATTCGGGGCCACAGGGTGGCTCAGTGGTTAGCACTGCAGCCTTGCAATGCTGGAGTCCTGGGTTCAAATCCTGCCAAGGGCAAAAAACCACCTGCAAGGAGTTTATATGTTCTCCCCGTGTTTGGGTGGATTTCCATCCCATAATCCAAAGACATCTTGATAGGTAAAAATGTATATTGTGAACCCTATGTAGGGTATTTTCTTTGTATACCTGATGACATTTCTTTTTCGGATTACCTTAAGATTTTTACTATAAATTCAATTTAATATTTATATTAGGCAGAAATAATTAAACCAGTTCCCTAAATAATTCTGAATCATGCTTTGCTTTATTAGATATGCAAACTAAGTGATTAATAGTTAATGAATGTAAAACTTCAATTGTTCCTTAATTTAGTGGATTGCTTCATTCTTTATTAGCCTGCAAAAGACATAAGGAAGCCACGGAAAAACATCTTTCACGTGGATAATAAGTAGATTGTTTTTGACAAGAAGAAAGAAAGACCATCACCAAAAATTCTGTCTCCATGTATTCAGTTATCCCCAGTACTTACAGTAGGGCCAAATTATAAGACAATAACAATGAAATATACAATAAATATGAAGCATGTATCACAACACCAGCAGGTAAGAAGAATACCAGGGAATAGGAACTTACTAACAGATGACTGGAACACAATGCTGTTGATAGTCAAATGTTACGACAAATGGATGGTGGTGATAGCAGTCAGTCAATGGAGCGAACAAATGATTAAACAAATACTATGACCCTGATTTTACTGGGAACGCTACTGGACTTGAACAAGAGATTGAAGCATATAAAGTGTTACTGGATTAAACACATATAGCACATACTATATCCAGCAACAGAGTGCAAGAAACCAGAAAGTGCTAAATCCTACCTAACTAGTCTCCCAAGTAATGAGTCTCCCCTTGGCGGCCATGTGTCTTCAGCTTTGAGACAGTTGCCCACCAACTACCCCCACAACAAACTAATAGCTGGACCGAACAATAAGAAAACCTTCTGTTTGTACAGACACAGCCTTTCATTTCCATATACTTTATTTCCACTATGCACTTTATTTTTTCAATATTTATTAGCTGTGGTTAGATCAATAAATAAATGATAGCTTTCCATCATGTTTTTTCCTTGGCAATTTCTGTGAAATCATTACTTGAGACAAAGAAGTAGAAAATGATGCCTTCATGCTGCTCCCTCTCTGCCTGGAAGATAACCCAAGACCAAAGGGCTTATACACATGGCAGCTTTCCCTGCATTTGTGTTATGTTTACTGTGATCTGCATTCAGTACTAGATAAACGCAGCTGAACAGACTCTGCATATTGATATATCTGGAATGAAAGGCGAAAATACCAAATACACATAGAGGAATTTCCCTAGAAGGGATTATTTTACTCCAATACTGCCAATCCAGCTGGAAGATGTGGCTGATATTATCTGTGGATGGTGTGACTGGCATTAATCGGATATTATGGGGCTAGCTACCTGTGTTAGGGATCAGTAGTTACTATTGTGGAATCATTGTAGCTAATAGTACAGTGCTACTGATATTGGGGAGCTGGAGTATGGGATTTGTCTTAAGTTGTGTTCACATGGCTGTGGCCTCAGGTTAACATACATCCTGCAATTTATATGTTAAACGAATAACTGTGACAAGAGTCTTGGTGTTGCATTGGTCACCTTAAGGATCCATTGTGGGAAAAAAGTATATGTTTTAATGTTTTTGGAATTGGATACCCATGAAGAAACTAAGTATATGGTATATGATAGTGTAGTAGTCCACGAGACTATCTTATACCATCATATTGCTTAGTGCTAGAAGAATGTATTGGTTAAAAGGAGGACAACAGGACACTCTTCTTACCATTTTCTAGCTACATTGTAATGCTTTTGGTTATTGTTGACCTTAAGTCATGTGCTTTGGGAAATCTTTGTGTTTTTTTTTAATTAGCTGTGCTGATTTTGTAACTGTACAGTAACACAAGTGTAGCAGAGCTTGCCTTGACAACACAGTAGTAGCCACTATAGTTGGGCTGAAGCTTAGTTTTCGTGGCTGGACTGGAGCATTGTCACAGATGCTAGCCTGGTGTCATCACCAGGATTGCAGTTTAGAAACTAAAGTCAGCAACCAAAGATCAAGGCAGAAGTATAGCTATGGATAGCTGGTCACGTAGTACCACAGATTCCAGGAGTAACTTGATGTAGATAAACTTAAAACTAACAAAGAGCCAGACTGAACAGATGTTAGGAACTGCTGTAGTTAAGTGTGTACTAAGCATGTCAAAGTTCATCAGATGCAGGTAATGGATGGGAGATCGTGATGATGTTCCATAGAGTCCTTAGCAAGGGAAAGGTTTGTAATGGTATGTAACGGTGGCAACAGACCATGTACACAACTGGCTGCAACTATGTAAATTTTTAATGGAATGTCTTCAAAAGCATATACAGTAAAAGTAGTGCTTACAATCAACACAAACAGGAAGTCATTTCCAACACATGAGTAGGAAGGGGGTCTCCCTCTCCTCCCAAACATAGTCTACCAGGAATTATTATTTATTTATTTTACAGACATTGTCAGTCACTGTCCTTTGTAGGGCTCACAATGTACATTTCCTATCAATATGTCTTTGGAATGTGCGAGGAAACCCACGCAAACATTGGATGAACATACAGACTCCTTGCACATGTTGTCCTTGTTCACATATGAACCTAGGACTCTTAAAGGGGTATTCCCATCAACATAAGCATTTTTTTTAAAGTTTTAAAGTTTAACATTTTTGTAAATGTAATTAAACATTTTGAAGAGTTTTAAAGATTTTTCTCTAACTTGTGGTATCTTGTGGTTGATTCAGCTTGATTGGTTGCCAGTGGATACAATCATGAATGCAGAACCTTTCTAAGGTCAGAAAATCGGATGAGATTTCCTTATTGTCACTGGGATATCTTCTCATACACGTAGTGTTCCTGCCTGATAACGCAGCTACAATAAGAAAACCATGGCTGGATTCCTGACAAGTGCCAGACCATAGAAAGGTTCTGCATTTATGGACGTATCCATTGGCAACTGATCAAGACAACAGACATCACCACTAGGATGGTTAGAGGAAATCTTTAAAACTCTACACAATCTTTAACTACTTATATTTGCAAAAATGTTTAACTTTTAATTACCTACAAAGCTAGATCTTATTATGTCATGGGAATACCCCTTTAACCACCGGGCCATCATTCTGCCCAAGAATCTACTTGGCAACCCTTACTGGCTTTGTCTGTACGAAGGAATCAAATACAATGAATTGCAATTAATGTCTCAGCCACAGAAATAAGAAAAATTAATTGTGGGAGATTTCTGAAGATTGGGGTTATCAACGTTAGTCTTTAGAACCCATCATTGTTGGAGAGTGGGCTTCATATATGAGAAGTATAAATGAGCTGCATACTTAGCCAAGCCATATGTGTCTGGAGGAAAATCTATGCCAGCTCATACCTGACATGGGTTTCCAGATTCATTTACACCAGATTTCTGGCATCACTTATAATAAATCTAGCCTGCATGCCCTTGCCTTGCCACACCTCCTTTTCAAGAAAAGTGATGACTTTTTATGCCTTTCACACCAGAAAATCAGTGTACAAGGCATAATAAATCTGCCCCTTTATCTGACCAGTGTAGATAGTGTATTGAATGTGCAGTCACACAATTGAATTGGTATACTTCCTCCCAATTCTCCCAATGTCTTTAGAACAACTTTCCAGCAATGTCAGTACAATTGCCTCACAGACCTTGTGTGTTTTTCTCTAGCGACGGGCACTGGGTCCTAGACCGCTCGCTGTGCTAAGGTAAGATGGCATCTTCAACATGAACCTCTGCCATAGTTTGTCTTCGGACGACTACAGGTAACCACTTTCTTTCTTCAGCACTTCTACGAGGGGCCCATGGTGGTAATCTGGGCACACTCTGCTTTCTTACAGTAGCACAGGGCACCTCCTTACTTTTTATTCTTCTGTTCCCAAACTGACCAGATAGTATCACAGGGTGTGTATAGGGAGCACACAGGTCATAAGGGGGTGTTGGGTGCACATTCTGTGAGGGGCTGACTACCTCCCCACTCATCACCGTAGACCAGGAGGGAAGTAGAACCACACTACAAATGTGGTTATGCTTCTTAAATACAATACATTGGTGTACATAATATAACGTTTCGGGTTAATACCATTGACCAGGCTGAAAAAATATCTCAAGAGATGCATACAACTATATTAATATGATCTCTATATATATACAAGCAGTAAAAGTCATGTAGATACAGGTGTACATGTTATATTATCATATGCAATACTGGCCAGATTGTCTCACTCCCCAGACTATGTCTTTCAAGAAGCTGAATGACAGGAGGGCATCTCACCCTGCTGGCGTGAGGGAAAGTCTCCGACACCAGAGGTTAACAATACTTGGTTGCTGAAGCAGGATGTGATACAGCAGTTCGGGCAGAAAAACACAAAGACACAACAATGTTGGATTGCTGACAGAATAGCAGAGTTGAATTCATAGAGGAGACGAGAAGCATATTAAAATAGGCCACCAGGATCACAGTGCATCTTGGAAGCAGTGGAAAGGTTATGGTGCACTTCATGAACAGTAAGGTGAGAGAACAGGACATGTTGTAGGTTTCTCCAGGTCTCCAGCAAACTATCAATAGTAAGTCTGCAAATCTGGAGGAACAGCACCGATATGCCTTCCTGTATCTCCTCTTCCCTCTTGATATAGCATCATGGTAGATTGATAAAGACTTAAAAATCAGCTTTGTACCTCTATTTGCCAATATCGCATGATGTACAGCATACTAGCTGTAGTCTATTATAAGGTAAAAGCTCCTTTAAGGTAACTTTCATCTGCTCAATATATGTATTAGGAAGATTTCATGAGATGCTTGAATAATCAAAGTCACCACAAGACTGCGACATGTAAACACTTCATTAGGGTTCAATGACTTTGTTAATGACTGTACAGACCCCTGAGCAAAATGAGGTTCAGACACTTTGAAGTAGATGTCAAAGGTTTGGTTGAAGATGCTGGTTAATTTCTCATTACAGAGGATGCCGTCTCCCTGTAAGCTGGTTCTTGGATAAGCTGCATGGTTTCAAGTTGTTGCTATGTGGATTTGGCTGATCTCATTACATGGTAAATTAAGTTTTAACTGGCATTTTGTGTCATTTGACCTTAACTTTCTACCAGAAATCTGCAATACAACCTCTGAGTGTTAATGTAACTTTAAAAGCATTTTGCTACAAGAAATATTGCAACCAGGTGCTAAAGTAGTCCACATCTTTATTTTCACACCCTGAATACTTAGAGTATTGTTGGCAAGTATGAGTTACTCTTTGCATAATAAAAAGTTATACATTTTCCCATTTTTCTGTATTAGTTCCTCACAGTTTCTAAGATCTCTGTTTGTTGTCACTTAACCACTTCAAGATCCGCCCATATTCCTTGGTTTTCGGCCACAAAAATTTACAGTGTTCTTAGTACATTATTAGTAAATGTTCTTATATCAGTTTACTTCTTGCAGTTTATATTTATTTTTTATATCCAATGACAGTAAGAAAAATAGTTAGGATTTTTGTAGGGTTTTTAATTTTTTTTATATATACCGTATATACTCGAGTATAAGCCGACCTGAATATAAGCCGAGGCCCCTAATTTTACCACAAAAAACTAGGAAAACTTATTGACTCGAGTATAAGCCGAGGGGGGAAATGCAGCAGCTACTGGAAAATTTCAAAAGTTAAAATGGTCGGAGTTTTTGGGTGCAGTAGATGTTGGGGAAGGGGAGGGGGTGTTTTGGTTGTCTGTCTGCCCCTTCCCTGAGCTTGAGGACTGTTTTTTTTCCCCCACTTGGAATTCAGCCTGGCTGAATATAGGGTATCTGCAGTGCTCCTATTAACCCCTTACAGGAGCACTGCAGATACCCTATATTCAGTAGACCGGGCACTTTCAGACACAGGGATACATAATGTGTATGTGTTTCACAGTCATTTTCTACTTTTATATGTATTCTGGGGAAAGGAGGGATTTACAACTTTCTCTTAATTTTTTTTAAAGCTTCTTTTTTCCCCCACTATTTTATGGGAGATTCTATACATTGATATTGCGGCTGGTCATAGACTCCCCCCCCCCAAAAAAAAAATAAAAATAAAAAAAAAAATATATATATATATATATATGTATAATTTATTTATTTTTTATTTGGCTGACTCGAGTATAAGCCGAGGGGGGCTTTTTCGGCACAAAGCTGTGCTGAAAAATTCGGCTTCTACTCGAGTATATATTTCCGATTATGTGAGCATTACCATATCTGACCCAGTCAGTTCCAGCACTGAAGGGAATGAGGGTAGATTATTTATTTATTTTTTTATTTAACCACCACACCACATCCGACCATTTATCTTTCAAAATCACTTTAACCGATATCCAGTTTAGGGCCGGTTCACACCTGCGCCTGGACTCCGCTTTGCAGGTTTCCGTCTTCTGCCCGAAACAGGACAGGAGATAGAAACCAGCAGTCAGTTTTCAAACCCATTCACTTGAATGGGTTTGCAAAGTGTCCGCCTGTGAGCATCTTGTGCCTCTCCACGGCAAAACCGTTTTTTGTAACCGGACACAAAGTCAGACATGTAGGACTTTGTGTCCGGTTGAAATGAAACGGTTTTGCGGCGGAGAGGCACAAAATGCTCACGAGTGGACACTGACTACCAGGTTTCCGTCTCCTTTCCAGTTTCTCGGGCAGAAGACGGAAACTCGCAAAGTGGAGATCAGGCACAGGTTTAAACCCTTAGTAAACCAATACAGTTTCTCATGAAGCCAGTTTAACACGTTATTACAATATGCTAATAAAATTCACACATTTCGCTCTACCCACCAGAGAGTGCTGACACACAGACACAAAACGTATACCTTTGTCTTAAAGCATACCTCTAGTTATAAACAACTTTTCATAAATGAATAGTATACTGTAGATTAATATAGGAAACTTTGTAATATATCTTATTGTATAAATATATTTACTCCACTTTTTAGGTAGTTACTTTCTCCATTCTAGTCTATGAAGAGGAATTAGAAAAGACACTCAAGTAATTGCTACTCTTACACTCTGCTATTCCTTGCCTTTTCACACTGCTAGATTGTAGAGAAGTGTCTACTAGTACACAGATTGAAGCAAGGAATCAATTAGCCTGCAGGAGAATCCTCCCTGTTCCATAGAGCTCTATGTGTGAGGCTGAAGACAAAGACACAAGTAGTCAGATTAAAGGGATTCTACCACTAAAACACTTTTTTTTCTAGTTACTACGTCGGAATAGCCTTTAAAAAGGCTATTCGTCTCTTACCTGTGGAAGTGCTCTCCGCCGCGCCGTTCGTTCAAAATACCGGTTTGTACCGGTATGCTAATTAGTTCTCTCGCAGCGATGGGGGCGTCCCCATCGCAGGAGCAGCGATGGGGGCGTCCCCATTGCAGCTCGAAAACCGACCGCAGCGCCGCCTCTCTGGTCTTCGGTGTCCTCCCCCTGCCTCTTCAGCGTCTGTCGGACGCCTGCGCAGTATGCTCTCTGTTCGGCGAAGATTGCCGAACGTACTGCGCATGCGCGAAAGTGCGGTCCCAGCCATAGTGCGGGCGCCACACTTTCGCGCATGCGCAGTACGTTCGGCAATCTTCGCCGAACAGAGAGCATACTGCGCAGGCGTCCGACAGATGCTGAAGAGGCAAGGGGAGGACACCGAAGACCAGAGAGGCGGCGCTGCGGTCGGTTTTCGAGCTGCAATGGGGACGCCCCCATCGCTGCTCCTGCGATGGGGACGCCTCCATCGCTGCGAGAGAACTAATTAGCATACCGGTACAAACCGGTATTTTGAACGAACGGCGCGGCGGAGAGCACTTCCACAGGTAAGAGACGAATAGCCTTTTTAAAAGCTATTCCGACGTGGTAACTAGAAAAAAAAGTGTTTTAGTGGTAGAATCCCTTTAAAGATAAGGAGCGGGAGAACAGCTTAAAAAGGACCTTTCACGTTCCATATATCATATACTGCTAGAAAGCTGACAGTGCACCCCGATATTGGAGATATTGGTGCTGTTATTTTTGGCACTGATATCTCCGCCCTCTGAGAAGGGTGGACCTTACAACTTATCATCATCGCTGGACCGTGAGGAACACCTACCTACCCTGATGGTACACTTCCATAGACTTGCAATGTTGGGGGGTCGTAAAAATGTAAAAGGTCTTCTTTAAATTGTGCAGAAAGAAACAGATCTCTTTAATAAGATATATTACAAAGTTTCTTATTGTCACCTGTAGTATTCATTTTTGAAATTCTCTTTATAACTGGAGGTACACTTTAAGGATAGTATTCTAGGGAAGGCCATTATGTATCAAAAATTTTGCAATCACTAGATCATTGTATTGAGTATTTGGTGTAATTTTAGGAAATTTCAAGCATCACTTTACATTACCATTTGCTGTAAAAATGATATACAACTGACTCTGATATTTGATGGTATCCATAGCTACACTATAAAACAGAGCCATACACAGGAACAGGAGGGTGAATGCTGTAATATGGATGTCATCTATTTCTGCCGTATCCTCAGTTGTTTACAGTGAGATACCTTCCACGCCTTTGATGCTGTATGTATGCATCTGATGTGACATCTCCAGTGCAGATGTCTATCACAAGTAAAAGATAAAAGAGAATACAGGCATAAATCTGTACAAACAAGCTCAGTTCCATTGACTTGCGTTTAACATGGAGCTGACATGAACCTTTCAGCAGTTTTTTATTCCTGATTTCTGAAAAACACAGGTTTGTCATTGAATATGTGATAGTAAATAACAGGATAACACATCTCTTTGGCAATTTTAATTTTTCCTGCTGCCTCAGAGTCACACATATTTCAAGGAGGTCAAAATGCATCATTGAAGCCTCATCACTTAACTCATCTGAGCGTTCACCCTAACAAGACTTCAATGTCCCCCATGTATTAAACACCAAATATTTTATGCAATAGATGTTTTATAATTTATATGTAGCTAGAGTACGGTCAGGTATGCGGAGCAACACTTTGCATGGTGTCATTACAAATGTCTACTAAAGACTTGTAAAATGCAAAACAGGATAAAAGTATAAAGATATAATTCATACCGAGATATATATATATATATATATATATATATATATATATATATATATCTACAGTCCTATGAAAAAGTTTGGGCACCCCTATTAATCTTAATCATTTTTAGTTCTAAATATTTTGGTGTTTGCAGCAGCCATTTCAGTTTGATATATCTAATAACTGATGGACACAGTAATATTTCAGGATTGAAATGAGGTTTATTGTACTAACAGAAAATGTGCAATGTGCATTAACCAAAATTTGGCCGGTGCAAAAGTATGGGCACCTCAACAGAAAAGTGACATTAATATTTAGTAAATCCTCCTTTTGCAAAGATAATAGCCTCTAGTCGCTTCCTGTAGCTTTTAATCAGATCCTGGATGAAGGTATTTTGGACCATTCCTCTTTACAAAACAATTCAAGTTCAGTTAAGTTTGATGGTCGCCGAGCATGGTCAGCCCGCTCTCAAATGATCTGAAAACAAAGATTGTTCAACATAGTTGTTCAGGGGAAGAATACAAAAAGTTGTCTCAGATTTAACCTGTCAGTTTCCACTGTGAGGAACATAGTAAGGAAATGGAAGACCACAGGGACAGTTCTTGTTAAGCCCAGAAGTGGCAGGCCAAGAAAAATATTAGAAAGGCAGAGAAGAAGAATGGTGAGAACAGTCAAGGACAATCCACCGACCACCTCCAAAGAGCTGCAGCATCATCTTGCTGCAGATGGTGTCACTGTGCATCGGTCAACAATACAGCGCACTTTGCACAAGGAGAAGCTGTATGGGAGAGTGATGAGAAGGAAGCCGTTTCTGCAAGCTCGCCACAAACAGAGTCGCCTGAGGTATGCAAAAGCACATTTGAACAAGCCAGCTTCATTTTGGAAGAAGGTCCTGTGAATTGATGAAACAAAGATTTAGTTGTTTGGTCATACAAAAAGGCGTTATGCATGGCGTCCAAAAAAGCAGCATTCCAAGAAAAACACTTGCTACCCACTGTAAAATTTGGTGGAGTTTCCATCATGCTTTGGGGCTGTGTGGCCAATGCCGGCACCAGGAATCTTGTTAAAATTGAGGGTCGCATAGATTACACTCAGTATCAGCAGATTCTTGAGAATAATGTTCAAGAATCAATGACGAAGTTGAAGTTACGTCAGAGATGGATATTTCAGCAAGACAATGATCCAAAACACCGCTCCAAATCGACTCAGGCATTCATGCAGAGGAACAATTACAATGTTCTGGAATGGCCATCCCAGTCCCCAGACCTGAATATCTTTGAACATCTGTGGGATGATTTGAAGCGGGCTGTCCATGCTCGGTGACCATCAAACTTAACTGAACTTGAATTGTTTTGTAAAGAGGAATGGTCCAAAATCCCTTCATCCAGGATCCAGGAACTGATTAAAAGCTACAGGAAGCGACTAGAGGCAAAAGGAGGATCTACTAAATATTAATGTCACTTTTCTGTTGAGGTGCCCATACTTTTGCAACGGTCAAATTTTGGTTAATGCATATTGCACATTTTCTGTTAGTACAATAAACCTCATTTCTATCCTGAAATATTATTGTGTCCATCAGTTATTAGATATATCAAACTGAAATGGCTGAAATGATTAAGATTAATAGAGGTGCCCAAACTTTTTCATAGGACTATATATATTCGTATATTACACAGTTCCATATGCGGGCCAACAGTCTATTTCTGTCTGGTTTTGGGGCCATGCTTCCACGGCTTCTATTTATTGAATGAATGGGGCCGCAGAAGTACGGGCGGTACACGGGTGGCACACAGATGACATTGCTGTACCATTAAGGGCCAGCGACACCCCCATGGTTGTCTGCAATGGGCCTAACTCAGAAATCCTGCTCCAAATTACAAAGGATAAAGCTATATATCAGTAAGCTTAGCTTTAGAAGAGAACAGGGGACTTCAAGTACCCTTGAGTAGTTCCATTCATTTTAAATTTTTTGCATGCATAATATTGATGCATATTGTACTTAGTTGCAATTACCCATAACAGGTGACAATCACATTGTCTCTTTAGGGCAAAAGCATGGTGTAATTTTTTTTGCAGTATATCTTGTGGCAAATCCACAAAATGATCAAGTGTTACATTTAAGCTTTTGTTACATGTGGACAGACACTTTAAAAGGAGTTTGTTAGGACTAACATGCCCTACAGAACAATAATAATTCCTTGTATAGGAGCAGAAACATATATCTGTGATCGCAAATAGTTGAAGCAGTGCAGTGACAATTGTCTTTTTATGGATATACAAATCCACATTAAGTGCATTGGGGATGGGGCCTGAGTTGCCTACAGACAGTCATGAAACAGGCAGAAGCTGGAAATGTAATCCACAGCTAAAGAGGCAGGCAGCACTTCTACAGAAGAACTAAGCAGATTACACTAGATTTACACTAGCATTCGAGACTCTATGTCCCAGATTTTGTTTAAAAATCGGTGGAGAGAAGTTCTGCAAAGAGGACTTTTCTCTCTGCTATTTTCTGTGCAAACCTGGCAGATCCCATTATAATCTATGGGGTTCACTGGTTTCCACGTGTAACTGTTTTTTAAGCAGATAGGGTTTCTGTCTTTTGGGTCACCAAGCAGACCCAAAATACAGAAACTTGAACGCTAGTGTGAGCCTAGCATCAGACCCAAACCAAGTATACATGCAGGATAATTACCATGTCCATAAAGAAGGTGAGCATTAGAGATAAGCGAACAGTGAAATGTTCGAAGTTTGATTCGAGTAGCCGCTCAATACTCAACTGTTCGATCGAACATCGAACCCCAATATAGTCTATGGGGAAAAATACTCGTTTAGGGGGAAACCAATGTTCGACTCAGGAGGGTCACCAAGTCCACTATGACACCTCAGCAAATGATGCCAAAACCTCTGGAATGCAACAGGGACAGCAGGGGAAGCATGCCTGGGGGTATCTAACAAGCCCAAGTCACAGTTTTACCCGACCATCACAGCCTATGAACTACACACTTTCCACACTCAAAAAACCCACTATGAAAGTGGAAAAATACCTGGAAACCTTTTTTCCTCCTTTTTTCCAATTGGATGGACAGAAACCCAAATTTTACTCTAATGAAAATCACGTTGCAGGGTGGATTCAGCCTCTAACCAGCAGAGTTTGGGAAAATCAGGGTGGATTCAGCCTCTAACCAGCAGAGTTTGGGGAAATCAGGGTGGATTCAGCCTAGAAGGATCAGAATTGTGCAACGCAGATGGTGGAGGAATTGTAGAGGTTGAGCGCAGACATGACAATTCATGTTGGGGTGCTTGACACTGGTGGGCACGAAAATGATGACAGCCGGCTGATATCCGTGATGATTCCACCAGCTGCGCTGAAAACCCTTTCAGATAGCACGCTGGCGGCAGGACAGGACAGCACCTCCAAGGCGTATAGGGCAAGTTCAAGCCACAGGTCCAACTTCGACACCCAATACATGTAGGGCGCAGAGGGATCGGAGAGGATAGGGTTGTGGTCGGACAGGTATTCTCGCAACATGGGCCTATACTTTTCCCGCCTAGTGACACTAGACCCCTCAGTGGTGGGAGTTTGGCGAGGGGGTGCCATTAACGTGTCCCAGAGCTTAGTATACTCCTTGTGGGTGTGGACCGAACGGCACTTGTTTGCCTCATGGAGGAACTGTCCTCTCTACCGCCAACGACACTTAATGGAAACATCTCCATCATGTTCTGCACCAATTGCTTGTGGCAGTCATTAATGCGATTGGCCCTCCCCTCTACTGGAATAGAAGACAAGATGTTATTTTTATACCGGGGGTCAAGGATTGCAAATATCCAGTATTGTTTGCTCTCCATTATTTTGACTACGCGCTTGTCACTTGAAAAGCACTCCAACATGAAGTCAGCCATGTGTGCCAGAGTGTTACTTGGCATGACTTAGCTGCCCCCACCGGAAAGGTCACTCTCCATTTCCTCCTCCTCCTCCCTTTCGCCCCATCCGCGCTGCAAGAATGGGACGCATTGAACTTGTCCGGTAGTCTCCTGTGTCACAATCATATCATCTGCCACGTCTTCATCCTCCTCCTCCTCCTCCTCCTCCTCCGTCATTAAACGCTGTGAAGCGGACAGGTGTGTGGAACTACTCTCCTGCTGTGACGGTTCTGCTGCTATCCCTGACTCCTCAGTGTGATCTGCGTTATCCCTGATGGCAATGAGGGATTCTTGCATCACACACAAGAGCGGGATTGTTGTGCTCACTAGTGTGTCATCACATCTGACCCTCTTGGTGGACTCCTCAAACACCCGTAGGATTTCACATAGGTCTCCCATCCATGGCCACTCATGGTTGAGAAACTGAGGGAGCTGACTTTGTGGCACCCTAGGGCTTTGGAGATGGTACTCCATCAAAGGTCTCTGCTGCTCAACCACTCTGCTCAACATATGATATGTTAAGTTCATGCGTGTGGGGACGTCACACAAAAGCTGGTGTTCGGGCAGATGTAGGCGTTGCTGGAGTTTTTTGAGGCTAGCAGCGGCCACTGTAGACTTGCGAAAGTGGGCGCACAAACGCCGCACTTTTACCAGTAGCTCGTGCACATTTGGGTATGTCTTTAAAAAACATTGCACCACTAGGTTAAAGACGTGGGCCAGGCATGGAACATGTTGGAGGCTGGCAAGCTCCAGAACTGCTACCAGGTTCCTGCCGTTATCAGACACGACCATGCCTGGGCCCAGGTGCAGTGGCTCAAACCATATTGCGGTCTCATCGAGGAGGGCATCCCTCACCTCGGAGGCAATGTTCTGTCTGTCCCCCAAGCTAATGAGCTTCAGCACGGCCTGCTGACGTCTACCCAGTGCTGCGACGTCTCCAGCTCGTAGCTGGAGTCAATTTAACGGCAGCAGAGGAGGAGGGTGTTGTTTCAGAGCCCCTGCCAGGAATGATAGGTGGGGAGGCAAGGTACACCGTCCCAGTTTGTGACCCAGTCCCAGCCTCAACTACATTCACCCAGTGTGCCGTCAGTGAAATGTAGCATCCCTGTCCGCATGCTCTTATCCACGCGTCAGTGGTTCAGTGGACTTTTGGGCAAAGCGCAGAACTTAGGGCCCGCCTGATGTTGAGTGACACGTGCTGGTTCAAGACGGGGACGGCACACCGGGAGAAGTAGTGACGGCTAGGGACGGCATAGCGAGGTGCCGCACTTGCCATCAGGTCCCGGAAGGCCGGAGATTCCACAAGCTGGAACAGCAACATCTCCTGGGCCAGGAGTTTGGAGATGTGCGCGTTCAAGGCTTGCGCATGTGGGTGGTTAGCGCTGTATTTTTGCCTGCGCTGAAATGTCTGAGAGATGGTGGGTTGCTTGGAGGAGGCGCATGATGGTGCAGGAGAAGGAGCTAAGACAGGAACAGGGGAGCATGAGGGAGAAGTCCCCAAAGTGGCGGAGCCAGATGTTGCGATGTCCTGGCTGGTGCTCTGGACTGCAGCGCCAGCACTGGCAACAGTGGGAGAGGCAGTGGCGGCAAATTGTGCAAACCGCACTATATTTGTTCTCTGCGCATTCCTTGAAAAATCTCCACACCATCGAGCAACGTGCCTTCAATGGGGGAGTTTTTCTGGGCTGGCTATGATAGGGAACATCTTGGGCCATTCTGTGTGTGGCCTGGCTTCGGTGAAGCAGCTGACCTCTGCCTCTGGACATGCTTCTGCCTCTAGCTACCCTCTTTGGTGCTGCACCAACCCTCAACATCGACACTGCTTTTTCCGCTTGACATCCCCCCTTTCCAGGTCGGGTCAGTGTCCTCGTCCTGCACCACCTCCTCTGCCAATTCTTCTCTCGCCTCCTCCTCCTGCACACCGCACATGGCAACAGGATTACCTGATGGCAACTGTGTCTCGTCATCGTCACTGAGGGTGGGTTGCTGGTCAACCACTACAAAATCAACAAGAGATGGAGGACACTCCAGTGCTTGGGCATCTGGACACAGAAAGTCGTCTGGTAGCTCCATGGAATCGGGAAATGGAGGGACAGTTAAAGGACCAGAGAATAGCTCCTGGGAACAGGGAAAGTTGGGATTACTCTGCTGGCAATATTGGACATTTTGGGAGGAAGGCTGACCAGAATGTTGTGTAGGAGGAGGAGTTGAGGTAGAGGCTGACTGGCTGGTGGATAATGTGGTGGAAGCGTTATCCGCCAGCCATTGTAACACATGTTCCTGGTACTTGGGCCTACTTAGGTTTGTGCCCTGCACCCCACTTAATGTGGCCAGCAAGCCGGGGACTGTGGAGAAGCGCAATGCTTGCTGCTCCTGAGAAGTAGGCACGGAAAGCGCTGTGGCTTCACCGCGACCTTGCTCCCCAGTAGCATTCCCTCGCCCATGGCCTCGTCCACGTCCCTTACCGGTTTTCTTGCTCATTTTTAGATGCTTTTGATTCTTTGGTGGGTACACACCGTGACAACCTGGATGAAGCATCTATAGCCTGATAATTAGAATGTATATCCCACTGCTTTTTGGGAGGTACACACCGTGACAACCTGGATGAAGAGTCTATAGCCTGCTAATTAGAATGTATATCCCACTGATTTTTTTGTGGCTACACACTGTGACAACGTGGATGAAGCGTATATAGCCTGAGAATTAGATTGTATATCCCACTGCTTTTTTGGGGGTACACACCGTGACAACGTGGATGAAGTGTATATAGCCTGAGAATTAGAATGAATATCCCACTGCTTTTTTGGGGGGTACACACCGTGACAACCTGGATGAAGTGTATATAGTGTATATGGGCTGAGAATTTCAGTGTATACCCCTTAGTTTCGGGGGGAGGGGAGGGACACACTGTTGAACCCTGGATTAAGCATATATGAGGTATATGGGCATACAATTTCAGTGTATCCCACTTAGCTTAATCCTCAACGCGGAAAGCTGGGTTGTGCAGATAAAGCCTGGCTTAATTGCTGTGAATCCCACCTTAGCGTTTGTGGGTTGACACTGTGCCAATCTTGCTTCAGCTTCTCCCTTTAGTGTAGCTCTTAAAAGAGCTGTTGTGGATCTTCTTCTTTGTTATTCCTGCCTAGCAGAATCTAAAACCTAACTAGTGAGTATGTTGTTATTTTTCTGTCCTGACAGAGGTTTGTCCAGTTTCTGGACATTCCCTTTAAAAATTACAGGACTGTCCAAAGAAGTTAGTGCTTCTGTTAAAGGGATTCTATCATTAGAATCCCATTTTAGGCTAAACCCACATTGGAATAGCCTTAAGAAATGCTATTTTTCCCCTACCTTTAGATGTCTTTTCCGCACCGCCGTTCCTTAGATATTCCGTTTTTCGGCCATATGCTAATTAGTTTTCTCACAGCACTGAGGCCAGTCCCCAGCACTCCCTTTAATATAATGCACACTATGTCTAACTTCTCTAAGACTGAAACATCTTGCTAGCAGGAAGAAAATCATTTATCTATTAGCATGATATGTGGAGTTACCTGTCTATGTTCCCTTAGGGCACACCAGCAGCAAAATCAATAAGAAAAATAATTGTCTCATTTGTGTTATTTTTAAAGTTACTAGAAGGGATACACCATGTAATTTTTACTAATAGCTGACAGGTACATGTAATTGCTCACCCCTGGGGGATTCCAGTACTGAGCTGACCACTTGTATGCTCTATATTTCCAAGGTCCATTATACAGTTTACAAGGTAACAGATTATATTAGAGGGTGACCTTTCTAACAATGTTGAAGGCCTCTGAGTGGAAATAATTTATAATACACACATTGAATTAAACCAATGTGATGTACTAAGGCCAGCTAACAGTGTGCACCCTCTTCTGCTGTGTGAATAGGAAGTGCGGCTGCATATATAGATTTCATAGGAAAGAGTATACATGCTTTGAAATCATTTAGGTACCTTTGTTGTCAAGAATCATAAGAGGCTCACATTCATTACAGCAGTCTTCCGACCCTCTGACATAGCTATACAATTTATTTCAATTTCATTTGTCATGGGGCGATGAGAACTGAGAAACATTTGGCATCGCTGGCACGTGTCGGACCAAATACAGTTGACGGTTGTGTGCAAAATGTAGATATTGTTTGCTATGAATGTGCATTGTGAGCACGGATCCCCATCCCACAGTAAAAACCACTGAAATCATCTGCAACCACAAACAAGTCTCTGAAAAGCATCCTCATAGGGCCAGACAACAGAAGAAAATCCATTTTGTGGAGACATCAGATTAGCAGCTTTATATTATCTTGCCAACCAGACACCATCTGGATCAAGGAATAAAAATGTTCGTACAAGATGTAGTTCAACCGTCTCATTTAAAAAGGTATTACTGCTGCTTAAAGGAGTTGTTCAGTTCAGAAAACTCAGTTTCGTATACCATATAAGAGTTAATAGAGGCAGGGGTTGGGACTGTTCACGATCCTTATCACTTAGCAGTGTCTACAGTCTCTCACTGTAGAAAACCTGCCCTTTCCTGCATTACACATATGTCTATTGTTCAAATGGTCAATGTGTAATACATTTTCCGATGGTGACACTGCAGGGGACCTATGAAATTGGCAGCAAATTGCAGACCAACTGTACTATCAAACAGGGTTGACTTTGGAACAGGCCAGGTAAAGAAACAGGATATCAGGACAGGTAGCAAACATGCATATATAATGGAAGTTCTGTAGTCTATGGGTACCAGAGTTGTAGCAGAAGTCTATAGACCAAACAATCATAACAGGAGTCTGAAGGCCACAGGAAGCAGAGGTATAAAGTAAGTCCATAAGCCAGATATTCATAACAGAAGTACGAAGTCCCCAGGTAGCAGAGGTACATACAATACATAGGACATGCTCTTCACAAAAACGGAGATACATGGCAAAGGGCATCAGAGATAACTCAGACATACAAGCAGAAGGATAGCATGCATCCAAACAACAGATCATCAAAAAGACAACTAAAATATTGCAGGGTGTGGCTAGAGAAGCAGAATTATATAATATATAATATTTTATATATATAGGCTGATAGGGATAGGCAGGAAAAAGCTTACCAGGTGAGAACACTAATCCTTAAAGAAAGAGGAGCGCACTCATGGAAGTAACCAGACAACTAGGTCTGCTGGGAAAGGTAAAGTGAACCCTATCACAGAGTGCTGACTTTACAAACAAAATAATGTCTGCTTTCTCTATGAATTAGAGCTGATGCTCAGGGACCCGGCAGGTATAAACTTTGTATTCTTATTATTGTCTAGGGGTCCTTATAACAAGTAGGGACTGTGCAAAGTAGGAAATAGAAAGACTACTCCTTTATATTCATTATACCACTTTTTAGCATACCCCTAGTGTGAAAATCACTGTAGGTATGGCAGAATGTTTGCTTCCTACAGAAAGTGATGAACGCACCATTTCATGGAACTATGATCATGAATGCCTATGTATTTGTAGCTAGTATTTCCAAATAATGCAGGTATGCTTTTCATTGTGACAGACTTGATTCCAGTAGTATATATCATATAAATACAGATGTTGGTGTTATGAATCCTTAACATGGTGCTCATAGTCTGTTACAGACCCATTTTTTTTTTTTTTTAGTAAATCCATTTTATTGAAGTTTTTACATTTTACAATCAAGAAAAACATTGCGAAATGTTGCCTCATGTTATAGACCCATTCTTTAAAGACAACCCTTTTCATATACACAGTCAAAATTATTTAGACATTTAAGGGTTTTTCCAGTATAAGGATAGGTCATCAATATCAGACTGGTAGGGTCTAGCCAGACACCCTCACTGATCAACTGTATGAACCAGCTACTTTAAAGGCCTTTAACATCATGTTCATGGACTGACCTACAATAACAAACAAAGCCTCTATAAAATGAACAGTGCCGTTCAGTGCCATGTTGGAAGCGTGTACGTACAGACAATGCAACCTCGTACAGACAATGCAACCTTTTCAGACAGCTGATCCAGCAGGTGATTCAGACAGCAGGTGCCAGGTATTGAACCTCCAGTGAACTGATATTGATGACTTATCAGTTTGGCCGATCTTAAGGGTAGGTCATCAATATGATATTGTTGGAAACTCCTTTAATTAAAGGGCTTGTTCTACCAGAAAAAAAAAGTATTAAAAAAAATGGCCATTGCAGTACTTAAAACACTTTCTGTGCTCTTCTCCATGGCCATTGCCACACTCTTTGTCCTCCGCCACCCCCTCTCCTGCAGAGCACGGTGTGTACATGGTGCCTTGCTAAACACTTAAATGGCCAGTGAAACCAGAATAATGTATCCCCTCCAATCCGCAGTGTTCCCTGGCTATATACTGGCTATATAAATGCATGAACACTATCAGTTCCTAGCCTAGTCTAGTTCCTGCAAAGGAATTCTTGTCTTCTATCCTCTTTCCATCCGTGTTTGACCTTTTGCCTGTATTTTCACCCTGTACCTGTGTTGCCCGTTTTGTTTCCTTGAATATCAACTCTGTATGGACTGCACCAGCTCTGACCATGGCCTGTACCCTAGACCACTGTCTCTCATCCTCTTTAACCCAAGAACTGTGTTGTGGAAAAAAGTTCCAACAAGAACCCCAAATGGAAATTGTAGTATCTGTCATGTCACAGATCCTACATCCAATGCCAAGTGAGGAAGAGACACTGAATATTGCAATATTATTTTTGTAAGACTATGAGAGGAGTGCTACTAGTATTAGTGGCGTCCCAGGTAGACATGAGGCAGAAGAATGGATAATGTATCCATAGTCTTCTATTCTGATCTATGTTGATTGGGTCGGTCTTTGTAATTGTTTGTGCTACTGTGTGCTTCTATATGGGAGATATGGAGTAGATAGTATACATAAGACTTTATGCTTCTTATAGCAAGCACTATGTGAGTTATGACTCCTCTCTTTTACGCTTTATTGTTTTGGATTTTTTTTGCCATAGGGTAATATGTGGATTAGGACTATGTGAATTACACCATACTGTGTAGTGTTCTCTCTCTCCCTGTGACACCTATGATATAATCTTGTTTTTAGCTTGATTGGTTTTATATCTATACTTCAATAAACTTTGTAATGTTTTTACTTTTTTGCTGTTATACTCAGTTTTCTTCTTACAACCTGGATGTGTTATAGTACATACTAATCCACATCCCTTCTTTTTGCTGTTATTGCAGCTCTAGTATTAGTTTAGAAGCTTTTCAAGTACAGATGGTCCCTTCTTACTCTCCTCTTGGCTGGACCTGTCCACATATGTGTGTCACAAGGTGACCAGTTTTACAAAACAGCATGATTTTGTGATACTTGTGTGTGGGCAGCCACGCCAGTTGTTGTGTTACAGCGTGTCAAGGGTTTTGCTAGCATGTGTTGATAATGCATGGAATTGGTTTTATGAGAAATTGGCATCCTTAACCAGTTTCGAGCTAAGACAGGGGTGTAACTATATGGGGTGCAGAAGTAGCAACCGCTCCTGGGCCCTAGAGCCTCTCTAGAGTATAAGATGATGTCAGTATTATAGATAGCACATGATAAGTGAGGACCCCATTCATTGTTTTGCATTGGGGCTACGTATTTCATGTTACCATTCTGAGCTAGGGTAAGGGTGGACACATTTGTACATTGGAAGTAGTACTCTGTTTTCAACATGTTCTCACAGCATTTGTGGTTGTATTTGTTACAACAACAAAATTATTTAGGAAATGTGACACTTTCTACCAAAACCACTGTTGGCTGGCTAATGCCTGGACTCTTGCAAGTGACTGGCACAATTGTATACATAGTACTTAGAAGACCTTTCATGTCCTCATCATTGTGCGTTTTTGTATACCTCTAGAAAGCCAACAGTACACTTCTGACAGGCCTGCCCTTCTGACAGTGGGGAGATATCAATGCCGAAATTAACGGCACCAATATCTCCAGCACTGGGGCACATACTAGGAAAGCCGACAGTGAATTAAGTGCACTGTCGACTTTCTAGCAGTATATAAAACCACATTGATGAGGACGTGACAGGACCTCTTTAAGCATGCTTTATTGTATAGGCTGTTTATTATATTGGCATAATTTTATGGGCATATTAATTTGTCTCGAATATTCTAGACAATATAATATATTATATGCCAGTAAAAAGTCAGATTCTCCAATTTGCAAAAGCTGCTGGACACGAGAGAAATTTACATAGAGAACATCAACGTTTGCAACCTTTGCACAATCGACGGTACAGTATATGTAGGTTTTGGAATATGGCCGAAATCATTTCCCTGGTGTCTTATTGCAATAGATAGGGAACTGCGGTACCTGCTGGGAGGCCTGCCAGCTCTTTCTTACTAATAGAGAGCCAGTTTAGGTCACCCTGTATAACGAATTATTCTTCCCAGCAACTTTAATTAATTAAATTGTCCATTTTCCAAACAGAATGCTACATGAGCAAATTGTTCTGAAAATATTGTGGCCATGGGGAGCATTGATCTGTTGACTATCTGAAAGGTAGTGTAGTGTAGAAAGTCAATGCAGATGTCTGTGAATGAACTTTTATAAAGCATTGCTCCCTGAAGTAAAAACGTAATCCATATACATTGTGCATGTCTTTGAGTACTCCCCTTGTCGGAAGTATTTTATTCTTCTCATCCGCCATTTTGTATATATTTGTTTTTGCAAAATCTGGAGAAAAAGTTGTATGGCTAACTTTCAAAGTTTGTCAAAGTTGCTACCAAACAACAAAATTGTCTAGTTAAGACTAGGATCATGTCTATGGAGATCCAAACAAAGAAGAGCCTGACCCCTTAATAAGAAGATACCTGGGGACTCCTTTACTATAATCCATTACATCACATGTCCACTGTTTTTATACTGAAAATGGTAGAAAGAGAAGTTCTCAGTGCAAATGTGAACTTAGCCAAAGGGGTATCTTCGTAGTATTAGCCAGACTTCTGGAGAAACTAAGTGACAGCAAAAGAGGACAAGTTATATTTACATTGGAATTTAGAAGGTCTCAGTAATAGTCACTGTGTAGGGTGTACTGTACTGATAAGACTCTTATATTGTTGTGCGTCACAAGGGGGCACTGTGATGAACACGCTATTGATGTGTACGTGCAGACGATGTAGTTACGTTGCATTGCTCCTCAGCTTGGGGAAGGGCTGACTCTGGACAAGGATTGTTTTAACACTGCAAGGGTCTTCATGGTTGAGCTGTAGTGTGCTGTTGGTAGACAAAGAGCACTGCCAAATTCAGGCTTGCCAATAGACTGCAGGTCTAATAAATTAGATGTCGGTCGTTTGGCAGTAACCAGTTCGATTACCAGGCAGAGCAGTGGGTTTAGATCAACCGTATGAGACTGGGTGACCAACAATGGGTGCAGAATGACTATTCTGCCATGTCGTCATGCTAGTCCCCTGAGCACCGTTATAAATATGCCGTATAACAGAAACCACCATAGTTGAATATACGGCCATATCGTGTTATAACTGCTATCTTGGACCTGTCTTTACTGTTATTACAAAGATTGGGGAACCTCTTGTAAGTAAAGTTATCCTACGTTAGTACAAATCATGGGGGAAATTTACTAAGTAAAAATAAACCAGAATTTTGGCAGAATTTCTTGCATGTCTTGCACCACATCTATCAAGTGTTTTAGACACATTTACACTTGGACTTGCGTGGAAGAGGTGTGGATTATTGAATAGTGGGTGTGGTCTAAGTTATGCCATTGGGTACTAATAAAATGCTAAATTTTACCAACTAATGTGGCGTGACGTTAGACTAGGCAGTCTAAACATGTCCCAGATTTATCACGTGGCAGAATGCTCAAAAAAATAAGTGTCCTGCTTGATCTCAGGGTGCGAGATGCTGTGCTGATTCTAATCTACGAGCGAAAACTGGGCGGAACGTCGAGAGGGATTTGTATTCCATTTCCGCTGTGTGAACTTACCCTAGCATAAGTTTGCACTCTCTAAAGTTTAGACAGCTTTCCATTGAATCCTATCCTCAGTGTTCCCTGGTTTGGTCACTTTAAGCACTGTGCCACTACCATACAAAAAAGAACCCTGTACCATTGTAAATAAGAGGGAGCTTTTGTATTTTTGGAGTAGTGCCATTCACGAGTACCGCGGTGGCTGAGTTATTAACACTGTTACTTTGCAGCACTGAGGGTATTATTCTTGTTCTCTCTACCTGCCGTGCACCCAGCAATCTTTTGCCTGAAAGTAAAAGAAAGAGATAAAATTACATCTTCCGCCTTACAGCACAATTAGGAGGGAAACATCTTCACTGTTTAAGTATTTTCAGAAAGGTTTGTGATCTGTCATCCTGCACATAGCACATCAGGAATGCGTAGGAGGAAAGACGCTGTATTGCTGTATGTCTCCGGAGATCTGCCAAGGGATGCGTTTTAAGGAATAAAAGTATTCTTCACTAACACTGAAAATCTACTTTACATCTTTAGTATCTGTCATGATCTTTGTTTAATTCATAGTCATATAGTGTGTTAAGGGCTTGTTCCTTCAGGACAGGGCATAGGAACTTCCTTTTTTCCATTGTCAGTAGTGGTCACATGACCATTGAGACCAGTCACTGACCTCAGCCCTTGTTGGACAAAGACCAGTAACTTTACTTACATATATCACCAATTATTTACCAGTAATCACTGAGGCCACTGGTCATGTGAGCCTCTCTGCTTACGGCGCGTTGAATCCTGGCACAGGATGGCAAGTGGAGCTGGACAATGGAGCTCGGGGAATAGGTGAGTATATCTTTTTTTTGGGAAGGAGATTGTTTTGTTTTATACCCACTCCAGCTCCAACGCCAATATCAGATATAAGACCATCACACTTACATGTGGGAGCCTCAGAAAGTAACATTCGCCAAATGATGTAGCTGTATATATGCAAAGGAATGGGGTTGTCCAGTTTTAACTAATAAATGTTATTGTTTGTATAATGTTGTTTGTATAATGGAAAGTTCTAAAATTTCTAATAGAATTTGTGTATTCCTCACAGTTTTCTAGATATTTTCTTTCTTTTTTTTTTGGTTATTGCCAGTGTCTAAAGTCAGTCCATGGTCATGTGATGGACACAGCGGTGTGGAACATTGCAGTCACAAGTAACCAAACATCTGTCTTGTAACAAGTCTTTGCTATTGTGTGTTAATCACATGATTATGGACTGTATTATCACATGACCATAGACTGTATATCACATGATTATGGACTGTATTATCACATGACCATAGACTGTATGTCACATGACTATTGACAGATTTTTAACCACTAGAAGTAAACAATGAATAACAATAAGCAGAGATCTAGAAATTTGTGTGTGATCGATAAATAGAATATATTAGATAATTGTATACCTTTTCAGTATACAAACAAGAACATTAATTTGCTAAAACAGGAGAATCCCTTTAAAGTGATTCTGTCATTAAAATGCTATTTTTTCCCACTAGCACGTAGGAATAGCCTTAAGAAAGGCAATGTCTTCTCTGCACTGCTGTTCGGTATTAATCCTGGTTTTCTCCGGTATGCAAATGAGTTCTCCATCTCCAGCGGCCCCTCCATCTTCATCTGGAACGGCCTCTCTTCGCGTCTTCTTCCGGCGCTAGCTTCAAACTTCTACGCATGCGCAGTTAGCTCTGCTATCGGGCCTCGGGCAGAACCAGCTGTACATACCCGTGGCCATTTTTTTGTGGCCGCTTACGCTCTGTACTCCATTGAACTACAGGAGCGTAAGCGGCCACAAAAAAATGGCATGTGCAGTCGTCTCTAAGTCGCTTTAAGTTTGAAGCCGGCGCTGGAAGACGCGAAGAGAGGCCATTCCAGACGAAGATGGAGGTGGCGCTGAAGAGATCTCTCACAGCATTGGGGACGCCCCCAGTGCTGCGAGAGAACTCATTTGCATACAGAAGAAAACCAGGATTTCTACTGTACAGCGGGGCGGAGAAGACATCTAAAGCAGTGGTTCTTAACCTTGTTTGAGGTACCGAACCCACCAGTTTCATATGCACATTCACCAAACCCCCCTTTAGTGATAAATCAAATATAATTTTTGTCCAAATTCAAGACATAGGTATGTGTTTTTTTACTGGTACACAAAATTAACCGGGCATATGGACTAGGGTTCGATCAAACCCTGGTTAAGAACCACTGATCTACTGTAAAGGTAGGAGAAGAATAGTCTTTCTTAAAGAGGACCTTTCATCAGATCGGGCACATGCAGTTTTATATACTGCTGAAAAGCTGACAGTGCGCTGAATTCTGCGCACTGTCGGCTTTCCCGATCTGTGCCCGGTGTAAAGCGCTATCGGTCCCGGGACCGTAGCGCTTTACAGTCAGAAGGGCGTTTCTGACACTTAGCCAGGGACGCCCTTCTGCACAGCAGCGCCTATCGCACTGTACTGTGGAGCGGGGAGGAACTCCCGCTCCTGATAATAGTCGTCTATGGACGAGCTGTGTGAGCAGAGGGAGGGGGCGTTCCTCCCCGCTCACACTGTGCAGCGTGATAGGCGCTGCTGGGCAGAAGGGCGTCCCTGGCTAAGTGTCAGAAACGCCCTTCTTGTTGGGAGTATTTAGGTTCATTACTTTCTATTTTTCTTACCTGGGGAGTTTTTGGCTGCGCAGTGTCTGGGGTGGCATCCTGGCGCTGCGGGGTTGTCCTGTCGTGAGTATTGGTGCACACCTTCTGACTTGCATGCGTGCACTGCTGGTAGGCAGCTTTATTTCCTGGTTGATTAGTCTGTCCTCCCATTTGCACCTGGGAGGAGTGGTCTCTACTCTGTATTTAAACCCATGCCTCCCATGGTTCTGTGCTGAGTGTCGCTTTTGCAGAGCTAGGCCTTAGCAGGAGGAGTAGGTGGTTATCTGGGATAGAGGAAGTTCCGTGGTTGGTTTTTGGGAGGTTTGGGTGAACGAGTTGGTTTGTGTGTTTTCCCTTCTGTGTTCACCAATCCTCCCTCTGTGTATAATTGACTGTGTGAGTGAATTGCCTTATCCTTTGATTTCTACTCAGTTTCCCTGTGTTTGTTTCCTAGTGTAAGGTTCCTTCCCATATTGGTTTGGGGGAATCCTTTCCCACATGTTTCCTGTGTGCTGCTTGTGTTGTTAGTCAGCGCACACCCTTGTCAGTCCCTGTCAGTAGCAGCTTCACTTGTTCGTTAGGGGTGACCCCCTTTAGTCTCCAGTCCCTAGAGATCTTATAGGGCATTCCTTCTCCCACTTCCCTCTAGGTCTACGGTATCAGTGAGAGAGGAGCCTGAGTACAGCCGACCCACACCCGTGAGGCAGGGACCGGGATAGCTAGTGGGAGTAGTGCAGGGCGAGATTCCCTGCTGCTATTCCTTAGCCCCGTTGCAGCTACCTGGACTGACATAACACTTCTGACACTAAAGCGCTACGGTCCCGGGACCGATAGCGCTTTACACCAGGCACAGATCGGGAAAGCCGATAGTACGCTGAATTCAGCGCACTGTCAGCTTTCCAGCAGTATATAGAACTGCATGTGCCCGATCTGATGAAAGGTCCTCTTTAAGGCTATTCCTATGTGTTAGTGAGAAAAAAAATCACATTTTAATGATAGAAACCCTTTAATAATTGGAAAAGAATCTACAAAGCAATCCAGAATGTGCCACCAAGTGCGGCTGAATATTTTGATGATAATTGTTTTCGGCCAACTTAAAATGCTTAACCACATTTTCTTCAATCTGTTTTATGGGCTGTGGCGAGGAAGGAATATGCAGTGCATTTATTGGAAGTGCCCAAGACAAAGTAGTTCTGGAGTAGGGAATATGACTTCTTCCCACAGTCATTCTACAGAATTGAAAAAACTGTCTCTAGGTGCACAAAATATGCCTGGACCATAATTTTGGTGACCTAAATCATTGTTACAAAGATGAGTCACAGCATAGTTGTAGAAAGCACAAGTATTGCTAACTTCAATGCAGAATACCTAATTTGTGATCCAGGTGGTAATGTGAATGTGCTGTTCTCCTCATATTTATTAGTTAAATGTCCTGTATTACTATTTCCCCTTCATGTTATTTCAATGCATTGTTGTGGCTGCCGTCTGCTGGCCAGAATTTGCATGCTGCATGCCCTTGTTCTTGTTAATAAAGTTTTTTCTCTCTGGGCGTGGTTTTAGGCAAAGCCCTGGTCCATGTCACTCCCTGCAGCCATTTTAGTGTTCATAGCTGTGTGACAGGACTTGCTTATAAGTGAATTGGTGTTAATCCTCTCTCTTAGATCAGTAAAGAAGGCGCTTAATCCCGATATACATCATCAATAAATTCAAGTCTTTGGCATTAAAGTTGGCAGCCCGCGTGTCTGGCATTCTTTCTGCCATGGCCTTTGGCATCTCACAAGGATCTGCAGTTCATTAGTCCACCAGGAATTGCCATAAACATACAGTGGTGACTTCACAACATCCTCTGCTAGGGGCCACACAGTGGCTCAGTGGTTAGCACTGCAGCCTTGCAGCGCTGGAGTCCTGGTGTTCAAATCCTACCAAGGACAAAAAACCATCTGCAAGGAGTTTGTATGTTCTCCCTGTGTTTGCATGGATTTCCATCCCATATTCCAAAAAAGACATACTGATAGGGAAAAAAATGTACATTGTGAGCTCTATGTGGGGCTCACAATCTACATTTAAAAAAAAAAAAAAAAAAACATCCTCTGCTGAGAGTCACTTCTAACTCTTTTCATTATCTGACTTTGTCCTTACTGTACTACTTGATATAGAGCTTGGTATAATGTTTTTCCTTCCTCGAGGGTTGAGTGGTTACTAGTTCTTCAGAAAAATATTCTCAGTTATTATTTCTATTATAGTTCATTCTTTCCAAGGTGAAAAGAAAACTAAAGGGCATCATATGAACAGACAGACATTTAGATACATGCAGTAATAACTCAGAGGAGTCTTAGAGGAGACCTATCGTAGATGTATTGTGGCCAACTTTGTCCATCTTCTCTTTCTTTTACATTTATGGAAGAAAAATACACGAGTTTCTAGATTTGTTGTGAGAAATGTGCACTGCCACCATTCTTATTAGTTTTCAGATCACCTCATATTACCTTTATACTAAGTGGACAATGGATATGAAAAACATATTAACAGATAATTTGTCCTATGTCTTATCTGCCTGCCACAATGGATGACAATAGATGACATAAAAATGTCAAACAGTGTGTTCTGGCTCCCGGAAAAAAAAAAGAAACGACATGCTCATTCTTCAGGCAGATGCCGCGGAGGGTTCAGCCTCGGACGTCCACTTTAAGACACTCCCTCCCGACTAGGCCCATTCATTTGGTCGAGCGGAGTGCCACGACTGGATGCTGGTGCACTGCATCGGCATCCAGTCACAGCTACCGTTTTTTTTGGCTGGAATCTGAGGCGGCCTCCGCCTCAAATTCCGGACAAAAATACCCCGTCTGAACTCAGCTTTGCAGGTTCTATCCGACCATGGCTGTCTGTCATATATGATGGAATCGGAGTTGTAGACGGGCTGTGGAGGCTGTCCCCACATGCCTCCATGGCCTCATTCACTGCTGTCAGTGAGCACTACAAAGTGAAGCTACAAAATGGACAGAAATAAGGCCTGTCCTGGTTTTGCCTTGGGCTCACGGCCCTGTGTGTATGAGGCCATAGAAATGAATGGGGGAATGTGCTAGCTGTGACACTGATAATGCTGCAGCCATGTGCATGAGACCTTAAATTGCAAGGAAGAAGTGTATAAGTGGTAGATGTACAAGAAATGGCAGCCACATTGATAATCATGTAGGGCATTTATTTCTGGCACTAAGAAAGCATATCCCTTCCCTGATGATATCTATATAAATCTACCTTCAATTTACATTGTACATGTAGGATATATTTATGTATTGGCCAAATGCCATTGGAATATAAGGCAGCAGGGAAGCAGTAGCCTTTCACATGACTGTATCAGTTTCAGGATGTGGAAGAAGTGAACAGCTTTTTAAGTGATATCAAATGACAATAGCTCGCATGGATTTTTTTCTGCCCATCTTGCAAGGAACTTGGAAATAAGCCTGGCTTGTGTAGCACCTGGGGCTCATGCACAAAACATTCCTTAAATGCAGTTTTCCAATGAGTAATTTGTCTTTTTGGCAGTGTGCCCGCTCTCCGTAATACACAATCACAACACCTTCACTAATTGAGCCGTTCCACTTCACTCATGACATATTGCTCAATTGACGCCACAGCTACTCTGCTAGAGCATATCCTCCATTACGTACCGACTGGACACACATAAGGTTATTTACTAATACTGCTTTTAGCTACGTTTTTGCTGTTCACCATCTGACGTTTGTTCATTTTTTCCACCTTGAATTAGATATCTGAAACTAAATTACTGATATACTAAATTTACCATTCCACAGGCTGGAAAAACCAGATGACTGTTCAGATTTCAGCTAGGATTCTCAGAGATTAGGGATCAAAAAACACTTGCAACTATGGCTGAAATATAGTACTGTGCAGAAGTTTAAGGTGAAGTAAGAGTGTGTTCACATACATCAGTTGCATCAGTATCAGCTTTTTTCTTGGTTTTTTTGTCCCTTAGTCATTAAAACTGATGCAAAAATCAGTTTCATTAGAATTTTTACAAATTTCTGCTCACAAACCCCTAAGTGTCATCAGTTATTACCATCAGTTTTATCATGGTGCTCCATGAGGCATTATGGGCTGCTGAAGCCAATGGGGTAGGGGTAGTCAACTGCTTTTTATTAAAGGTCTGTTGACAGAGATCCACCATCAAGTAAAGGTCCGAGATGAACACGACCAGTATTTACAATATTTTTCCGATAAAGAGACATGTCTGACTAGAAGACCACCCCAGGTTTAGACAAGAAAAATTAGGCCATGGGTGACTAACATATGATTATACTGTGTGGGGAGGCAACTAACGTGGCATTACATTGTACGGGTGGTGACTAACATGGCATTATGCTGTGCAGAGAGCACTAACGTAGCATTACATTGTATGTGATCGCTAACGTGGCATTTAACTGTATAGGGGGCAATTTATGTGCAATTATACTGTGCAGAGACACTAATGTGGCATTGTACTGTGCAGAGATGACTAACATGGCATTATACTGTGTAAGGGGCACTAACCTGGCATTATACTTTGTAGAGGGCTAACTTGGCATTATGGGTGGCAACTAACATTGCATACTGTGTGGGGCAACTAACATGGCATTATACTGTGGGGGGCACTAAAAACATACTATGGGTGAGAGCATTACGGAGCATTATATTGTAAGTGGGGACATTAAGGAGCATTCTACTTTGGGGGGCACTAATGAGACATTAGTTCCGCCACACAGTTTAAAGCCTATTATTGTGCCTTCTCAATATGCACTTTAGTATCCCCCCATCCACAGTATAATTCCCCAATATTACCCCATACATAATTTACTTTAACAGCAACCGGGGGAACATTTACCTCCTGCCAACTGTCCCCCAAGTCCTCATCCCTTATAGTAAGCGGCAGCAGGGATGGGCAATCGTCCCTGCTGCCTGCACAAGAGCTTACATGTGTGAAGGCAGCAGGAATGATTACCAACCCCTGCTGCTGCAAGTGCAGGGCATCGGGGCTTGGAGAGGGACAGCAGGAGGAAGAAGGTTTCTCCTGCCCTCTGTCATAATGACAGCCTGTTCCGGGACAGTAGTGAAGTCGACAATTGCTGACTTTACTACTAGAGTGGGGGTTTCAGTTTCATCCACCTACAGGAGGAGCTGCCAAGCCCAGGTGAGCAACCCCTTCGCAAGTACAGTAGTGAAGCTGGCAATTGCCGGCTTCACTAGTGTACATAGACTATGCGGAATGCTGGGTGCTGCTGTATCCATCTTCAGGCAACATCCAGCACTGATCTGGATTCTATTCATTTGTGGGAAAACTCCTTTAAGTGAATAAAGATAAGAGAAATCTAAGATCAATATTTGGTGTGACCACAATTTGGAGGAAGAGTCCTGAAAGTGATGATATGGCCCCCACAGAGCCCTGATCTCAACATCATCCAGTCTGTCTGGGGTTACAAGCCTACATTCACAAAAGATCTGTGTTTAGTTCTCTAAGATGCTGGGAACAACCTTCCTGCCTGTTTGCAAGTGCACCAGGAAGGATTGATGGAAGGCAAAAGACACACAAAATTTTGATGTGATTTTTACTTTGTTCATTCACTTCATTATATTGACTGACAAAAATAAATTATTAACACTTCTATCTTTGAAAGCATTCTTACTTTGCAGCTTTTCCCCCCATACCTGCCTAAAAGCTTTGTATATGAAATTTGACAGAAGCTCAAAAAGTTGGTTGTAGTATTTTGCACACTTCCAGGAAATCACTGCGACCTGTCTGCTTTGAATGTTTTGGGGGCACGTTGCTCAAACCATATTTTTACATTTTGTTTTTACAACAGAAGGCTGACATAAATACATTAATACATTTACCCTAGTACTGTATGTCTTGAGTATATGGCTAGAAGTAGTTTTGCAGTTTCAAGTGTACTAAAGGGGATTTCCTTGTACCATTCCCATTTGTTGGATTCTTACTGATCAGATATTGATAATCTATAGTGAATGTGATGAAAGAAGTCCCACTTTTGTGTGTATTATTAGTGAATATAGTGTTTTTGCATGTGTCATCAGTATATTACATTGGTATGTGTGTATATCAGTAATGTCAGGGGAGGTAAGGAGTGAAACAGTTTGTTCCTGCCATTGCAAGACTAGATATACTGCCAAGGCAGGTTTATTGCTTTACAAATTCTTGGCTCCCATCTAATAGCAGCCTTGGATAAGAGGGTAAGTTGTGATTTCAGTGACCTCATGGCCATTTATGGGATGGTTACTTTTCTTTCCAAGCCTTGGATGAAATCAGTCATTTGTAAGAGAAAGGCGGAAGAGGAGGGCACCCAAGCAGGAGGCATGGCTAAACACAAGCCAGAGCTTTGCATTACAAAAGACCCCCAGGGCCTTGCAACTTTGCCTCACGTTCTATAGTACCGAACCCCTTGGGTATTAAATTGATACATTTAATGGTACTTTGTGTCTGCTCTGTGAACCCATTACATTTACTGAATACTGTATTGTATTTTGTCTCCAGCATTTGAATGGAACAGTGCACGCTGTCCAACATGCCACTCCATTAAAACTGGGCTGCAAAGCACTCTCATGATGAGTGAGGGTTCTAGTGGTTGAACCCCCATCTATCACCAAAATTACCACCTATCCTGTGCTGTGACTGGAGTATCCCTTATCAGCATATTTATCCAATGAGGGCCAGGTCATTGTGCCTATGCTTGTCTTTAGCTTTATTGTGAAATACAGTACATGAAGCATTTGAAGTGGAAGTAGGACAAGGCAAGGCAATAGTTACAAAATATATAATAATAGAACAAATAGCAATATACTACAACTCCCCAGTTACAGTAGATGATCTGATCCTTACACAGCAGAAACATACCCAAGCTGTGACTGTGAGTATATTATATAACACTTTCAGAGACACAGGTCAGTGAAAGGAAGCGATTATAAGACTGTAAGACATGCAGACAGTGACTATATTAAAACTAACAAGTAAAAAGTAGCTTTTTGAAGAGCTCTGAATACTGCGGAGAAGTCATCTTGTTAGGATAAGGTTATTGAATATGGTCAGAATGATTTTCTAGGGAATAGAACAGAAAATTACCATTGCTCGCCATACTGTAGCTAAAATGAAATGGGTAAAGGATATAAAATGATATTGATCCTCCTTCTATTAACAGAGAATAGCCTTTAGAAAGGGAAATCTGAATTTGCAGACTATATAAATTTGGGCCGTTTGGCACGCTGCACTTGGATAGCGAAGCCAGGTACATCTATAGCCTTCTCCAACATTAGCTGGTAATGGCCAATTTCACATTAGTTGTTTTAGGCTATCTTTTCAAGTTCTTGTCAGATAATCGATGCAGGTCCGGCTTCTGAAATTCCCCAATGGGAATTTGCAGTCGACTTTACATTTTCTTGCTGGATAACATGACAATTAAATGAATGGGCAACCATATAATAGGTGGCACGTACCCGTCCACCAGAGTAAGAGATGGTCTTTGTTAGGGACTCTTCATTTTGGTTAATGAAGGAGATTGCCAAAGGCTTTTGTTAGTAATGGATATCACAAGTTTTAGTTGGATCCAATGTATGATAATACCATTGGTGACCTACAGACCTCATTGACTCCATTATACACCAGAATACCAGCGGAGCCCAATGCTCTGGATCCTGGCATATCAAAAAGATATCACTGCATGCATCTGAACTGAGCCTCCGATGCAAATGTGAACAGAACTTTATGCCATAAAGGGTATATGAAAATAGATTATCTTATTGAGGCAATTTCTAGACTGCTTTACTATTCTAATTATACGTGTTATTACTGCTGCTTATCAGTTCACATCGATTTATTATACTTCATGACTGCCTCTTATTGTATTTATTTCCAGCCTTTGTATAATGCTACAGTGCTGTACAGAGAACTCAGTCACTCACATCCATCTAATATAAATGTAAATCTTGGAATTACGGATAAAAATATCTCTTATGGAGCTTGAGGTCAGTGGTTTGCCCATATAAGATGCAAAGGTTGAAGTAATCTAGCATATGACTGCTGTCTATGGACAGACCACAGTAATATTTCATGCAGAGCCCTGCAATATAAAAACAGGTTTGAAGGGGTTATCCAGCTTTTATAAATTCATGGGATAGGCCATCAATATTAGATTTAGGGATTGACACCCCTGCTGATCATCTGCTTGTGTGAGCGCTGCAGCCCCTTCAGGCTGGTTGATACTTTGTGTATGTTCACACTAACAGGTGATAGCAATACATATTAGCAGTAGTAGAGTAACGGACACAGATGGAGACCCCTCTGTCTGCATTTGTTACCATTGACTGTTCTGTAACATGATAGATATCTTCTTCTGTTGTTTGTTTACTTTTGTAGCAAAAGAAAAGTAAAACAACAAGACAGAAGAAAGCTGCCATCTTGTTTTTACACGGGGATGAATGCAGACAGATACCAAGCAGAGGGGGCTCCATTTAATGTTCATTGCCCTCATCCAGTCACAGATAAAAGAGCAAGAGACATTAAATAACAGTAGTGCGGACCCAGCCTTAGAATGACGTGCTTTTCAGCGTAGCTTTTATGAATATTACGGCCTTTCCCCATTCACTTAAAGACAGGTACCAAATGGGACCTGTATTCTGCTATGCCCAACCGTATCTTATCTTATACCCAGGCTAGAGGTGACCCACTAGGGTACTAGAACCTCCTCTCAGTTGTACGGTTTTCTCCAATCAACTTCTCCTTTATTCTAATATTATAATCACTTTATAATCTTATAATATTTGTCATGCATTTGCACCATGTTTGGTTTCATTTGCATCAAACATGCTCTTTTTGTTGGTCATTGAGGTTTTGTCTTTGGTGCCGGTAGTGTATAAGACATTTTAAAAAGTTGCTAGAAATTTTGCGATTTCACTTGCATTTTGTTAGGTGGAGTAGAAAGCAAAGGAAACTTAAAGGGGTTTTGCCAACACATATTCCCTTTCCACAGGACAGGGGTTAAGTGTCCAATTGCTAGGGACCCGATTGCCTGGCTCCACAGTGATCAGGAGGATGGTGCAAAGTCCCCTAAAGCCTCCTCGTTAGCGCAGCGCCAGTGCTCTTGGCAACCAATTCTCCATTCACTTCTTTAAAGGCGTTGTCCCATTAAAGACACTTTGCCTCATTCACACATTCTCCTTATCACTTGGGGTCCCAGTTTTTGGACCCCTAAAAGAAGGCAGCGCCAAAATGCACACTGGGGTGGGCATCATCCTAGAAGGACAGTAGCTTAATATGGGTAATGTCTTCCATTATTATTGCTTTTTTCTGCTGCACTTCTAGTATGTTGTTATATATTATATCTAATTCTTACTGTGTAATGTGTGTGGGGATTTGGCCTTTATCTTGCGGTATAACTCTTTTTACCTGATCATTTTTAATACTTATTTCTAATAAAGTTGAGATTATTTTTATATTTTGTTATTTTACACTCAGTTTCTTCTTCTTTTTGGTGTGCGTAATTTTTAATATTAGTAGTCTGTTCTTTTGCTTATGTAACCTATACACTCACCGGCCACTTTATTAGGTACACCATGCTAGTAACGGGTTGGACCCCCTTTTGCCTTCAGAACTGCCTCAATTCTTCGTGGCATAGATTCAACAAGGTGCTGGAAGCATTCCTCAGAGATTTTGGTCCATATTGACATGATGGCATCACACAGTTGCCGCAGATTTGTCGGCTGCACATCCATGATGCGAATCTCCCGTTCCACCACATCCCAAAGATGCTCTATTGGATTGAGATCTGGTGACTGTGGAGGCCATTGGAGTACAGTGAACTCATTGTCATGTTCAAGAAACCAGTCTGAGATGATTCCAGCTTTATGACATGGCGCATTATCCTGCTGAAAGTAGCCATCAGATGTTGGGTACATTGTGGTCATAAAGGGATGGACATGGTCAGCAACAATACTCAGGTAGGCTTTGGCGTTGCAACGATGCTCAATTGGTACCAAGGGGCCCAAAGAGTGCCAAGAAAATATTCCCCACACCATGACACCACCACCACCAGCCTGAACCGTTGATACAAGGCAGGATGGATCCATGCTTTCATGTTGTTGACGCCAAATTCTGAGCCTACCATCCGAATGTCGCAGCAGAAATTGAGACTCATCAGACCAGGCAACGTTTTTCCAATCTTCAATTGTCCAATTTCGATGAGCTTGTGCAAATTGTAGCCTCAGTTTCCTGTTCTTAGCTGAAAGGAGTGGCACCCGGTGTGGTCTTCTGCTGCTGTAGCCCATCTGCCTCAAAGTTCGACGTACTGTGCGTTCAGAGATGTTCTTCTGGCTACCTTGGTTGTAACGGGTGGCTATTTGAGTCACTGTTGCCTTTCTATCAGCTCGAACCAGTCTGGCCATTCTCCTCTGACCTCTGGCATCAACAACGCATTTCCGCCCACAGAACTGCCGCTCACTGGATGTTTTTTCTTTTTCGGACCATTCTCTGTAAACCCTAGAGATGGTTGTGCGTGAAAATCCCAGTAGATCAGCAGTTTCTGAAATACTCAGACCAGCCCTTCTGGCACCAACAACCATGCCACGTTCACTCAAATCACCTTTCTTCCCCATACTGATGCTCGGTTTGAACTGCAGGAGATTGTCTTGACCATGTCTACATGCCTAAATGCACTGAGTTGCCGCCATGTGATTGGCTGATTAGAAATTAAGTGTTAACGAGCAGTTGGACAGGTGTACCTAATAAAGTGGCCGGTGAGTGTATTTACTGTACTTTATCAATTATTCTTGCATTGTTATTAACTCCAAGGTCATTCATAAGAACTTTATGAATGGGAAATTTAATTTGTAGAGTTTCTAATAGTAAAAGGCAAGTCAGTGCCCCATTACATTTCCCACCACCACGTCTAAACCACTTACATGCTGTTTGGTGTGATGTTAGATGGTGGTGTTGGGTTGCGTTTAACAGGCATTGTCTCATCCCAGGTGCACACAGCAACATATTTGCATATGGATTCAAATTTATGAATAAATTGACAACTGGGCACTACCTTTCTTGTTTTCAAAGGGGTGTGGCCCTGCCCAGTCTCAAATTGTGAGCTCTGATTGGATAACGTGAAAGCGTAAGAACAGGCCCCCGACTGGCAACACCCATACATCTTTGGTAGGAATTAATGAGGAACGGCATATACTGATTTCTAAATAAAGATGTTCCAAAATTGTTATTTTATAAGCCTTCAATAATTTACCAAAGCAGACAAATCTGGACTGGCGATGGGTCCTCTGTATATGGATATTCTCCCTAGTATATACCTATATACTCCCATGACCTAGTTTCTTGAGTCCAACCTATTGTCAGGCTGCCTGATGCTCTCGTGTAGTGACCCGGCTTTTGTCAATACCCAGAATAGAAATAGCACAGCAGATAAATTATTTAGGAGGGCCGTGTCCGCTGTAGGCTTACAGTGATTATTATTTACTGCTGCAAAAGCTTTGAGCATGTTGGGATTTTGTGAACATGACATCATTTACGGTGACCTCTGCTTTCCTTGTGCATATTTTTTCCTCTTTCTTGACTGAAGCTAAATCCTGCTGCCTTATCAGCGCCTTGCATTGTGTACAGGCAGAAATTGCAGATGAGAGTGAATATTCTCCAGCACAGATGCTGCTGTTACTATGGGGACGTGGGGGCCAATCAGCTGCTGCGGCTGCGGACTGTACTATGATGCTGAGACAAGATGGTGAATTCTACCTCTGCCTCTCATTCATTCCTTCCAGCTGATGCAAAACACGCACACAGGGTGTAGAGCAGCACGTCAATGAAAGCTCAGCCATCAGCTGCAAAAGACCCAAAACACAGCCCACTTTTTTTTTTTTTTTTTCCTTGCAATCGTTTTGATGCTTGTTTGTTTAGGTGACCTCGATTACTCTCGGGCTGTAGCATCGGCTGTTTTGATTTATTTCGGCTTTCCATAACAAGTCCCTACAGAGGGTTGATAGCACGCAGCCCTTGAAGATGGTTACATCACAGGCTGACTGGTGTACATCTTTCCACTGAGGATAAGGCTGAATGAGCAGACTGGACTGTAGATTGCAGCACACACATTGCCTACAGAGCCCGCAGATCCAGAACTAACCTGTCCGAACGTGACCGTCCTGACGACATTGAAGATGGCATGCAGAAGGTGTTATTTGTGAGTATCCCTTTACATTTTGTACATAGATGCATGACATCCATACACGGATCCGGTGCCGTTGAAATAATCTCGGTGTACGTTACGGATGTAGCGTACCATTTTGCTTGAGGTTTAAGATGTCATTGATGGGAAGGGATTGCAGATCTGGGTGGTAATGCTGGAGTAGTGGAAAATTAGAAAGGTTTTAGGCGATGGCATTATTGGTCTCAGTATGAAGGGTCAGCCCTCACGGAGAAAATGCTTTGTCATAACAAGCGGTAAATTTCCTAAGGGTACAGTATTTCCATGAATAGCGCTATAGCCTGACTTGTGCCAACAACATAATGAATAGAAAGCTCACTATGCAGTTGTATTAGTATAGGTAGTTGTAAGGTTACTAGTCACATATTGTATGACAGTATAATGGATCCTATAGTATCCCTCATTCATGACACCTTCTTAATGTTGGGCTTGTGTTTTCTATGCATTGTTGTTATAGGTAAATACTGCATGTTTACACATCTATGAATACTAAGTTGCCAACTGTGTTTTATGTAGAGGGACGAACACGTCAAAAGCGGACACAGTATTTATTTAATAGGCAACGTCTTAACATAGAAATCGATACCGTAACTGCATTACCTGCTTCTTGGATCAGGACACCCGTATACTGTGGATGTGATAGAATGTTGGTGTCAGAAATTGCATTACAAATTGGAAATATTCCTTTTCAGGCTCTATGTGCAGCCATTTTGAAATACAACAGGCATGAATTGGGTATTAAGTTACATTTAGGAGACCGTAACATTGCATAATGTTCCTATTGGTGTGATTGTATTTAGGGATTTTGAGGTTACTTACTGGTAAAATATTGTTTTATGACAATGCTATTATGATTGTTTTATTATTAAGTGGCAAGTTGGTTTTGAGCCCTGACGGCCCCTATGTATTGTGTTTCAACTTCTTCTTTTTTGGGTGTTAAGTCTTCTTGATTGAATTTTACCAATTAAAACCAATCACTTCAACCAACCAACCAATTAAAACTAATCACCTGTCATCTCTATAGATGAGACAGCCTTCATTACCTGGACTTATCCACTGCCGGAGTCCCCCTGGTTACAACAAAGTAGTTATACCATTGCTGAATGTTTCATTATATGGGAAAAGACATATATAATGGACGTGTCTTTTTCCATGTAGATATCTGTACAAGATGAATAAAAATATGTTAATAGTGAACCGCAGGGTAGATCATTTAGCTTGGTCTACTTTTTTCTGTACCTTATATAAACACAAGGTCACATCCCTAGCATGACTGCACATTACACCAGCTGCCATTTTTAATCATACACTAATACATTTCTATTAAGTCATGTATGTTAGGATTAGAAGATAGAGGAATTCCCAGCAGGAATCGCAATACTCAGAGCATTTAATTTGAATAAAACTCAGGTATGTAAAAAGCATTCCAGGTTTGTCAAATAAATGTTACTATTTGTATACATTTATAGTTATACATTTTTACAATTTACTTTCGGTATAAATTCCTTGCAGGTTTTTAGGTCTTCGCTTGCTGGAATTTTTTATTTACTTCCAATGGATAACAATCAGTCCATGGTCATGTGATAGGCACAGGTGCACGGCTCGTTACAGTCTAATCTCAGTAATTAGGCATCTGCTTGGTAACGAGCTGTGCACCTGTATGTCCATTACATGACCATGGACTGTCCAGTACATGACTATGGATTGTCTATCACATGACCATGGGCTGTCCAGTACATGACTATGGATTGTCTATCTCATGACCATGGGCTGTCCAGTATATGACTGTGGATTGTCTATCACATGACCATGGACTGTCCAGTATATGACTGTGGATTGTCTATCACATGACCATGGGCTGTCCAGTACATGACTATGGATTGTCTATCACATGACCATGGACTGTCCAGTACATGACTATGGATTGTCTATCACATGACCATGGGCTGTCCAGTACATGACTATGGATTGTCTATCACATGACCATGGACTGTCCAGTACATGACTATGGATTGTCTATCACATGACCATGGACTGTCCAGTACATGACTATGGATTTATGGATATACAATGGATCCCAGTAAGCAGAGATCTAGAAAACTGTGAGGAACTGACATAAAAAGTATATTGGAAAATTTTCTAAATTTTCATTATACCAACAATAACATATATTCGCTAACAATGGACAACACTTTTAAGTGTTATATGGTATTTTACTTTCTGTCCAAAATAATTTCAGAATTAGCCATGAGGGTATATTATCATATACATAATTTACATGTAACATATGCTAGAACAGTATCCATAAATCAGTAACACTTCCACTGGACGAGGTATGTCTAAAGCGTTGGCAGATATTATACCGTCTGTTGTTGGTTGGTCGCGCCTAAACCTACAACAGTATGTCCTATACAGCCAACCATCAACTAAAGTTGGTCTGACCCAAAATCTGTTGTGTTGGATGTTTTTCTGCCATCCATCTGTTGTGTACAGGCTAGACTGACAGACCTGTGGGAGATTTTTGTATTGTTGGCACGTGTTTGTATTACTAACTAAGGCTGGGTTTAAGTCTTGCAAGGAAGACTTTTCTATCTTCTGGTTTCTGTGTAAAACCGTTGCAAACTTGGCAGACCCCATTATAGTCTATGGGGTCCGAGGGGTCTGTGGGTAACCACTTTTTAAGCAGATAGGATCTTCATCTTTCGGGTTCCAATACAGACCCGAACAACGGAGGCCTGAATGATAGTGTGAACCTTGCGTCAGTGTCCGTCATTTGCTGTTTTTAGCACTTAATTAGCATTGAACGACTTTTATCTGTTTCAAAGGTTTGTGGTTGTTCATATGTTTGGAACGATTGGTTGTACCATCAAAAAAACACAGTTCATTTTAGACAAGCAATGGCAGTCTAAAATCTTATGTGTATGGCCAGCTTGAGAGTGAGGAATGTGAAAGTAATTAGAAATATTCCTCAGATTTTCAACAAAAGACAATTTGTAATGTAACCAAAGCCCGGGTTTATAATTTTTACAGAAAATACATAATTGTAATGTTTAATTTGTGTGGTCTGAATCAAGACAGACCAAAAGTCAAACCTTTGACTTGCCCTTGAAGTGATTTATGCTGCCCTGTCTCGAAGCAGCACAAATTAGATGAAGAGAAGCTGAGCTCTTATATAGGTTTACATGATATAGAGCAGGATTTCTGAGTAAAACGCAAAGTAAATCCTCACAGGACTCCTAGGAGAGACAATAAGAGTCCTGATAACACAAAACAAACAGCTCTGCCTGTATCAGTGTTAGACTGGGGCCTAACATTCACACCACGTGGGGCTTGTTGCGGTTTTGGAAATCAAAACATGTCAATTATTCCAACAGAAATATATATTCCATATATAAGTATAATTGAAGCAGAAAGTTCACCATGGTTTTTCCTGCAGCACTTATATGCTGCAGGGCTTTATGGGGGCCTTAGCCTAAAACTGTATCAGTATGCTGTCAATTACTATGGGAAGATGGGCTAATTAGGACTCTATCTGCCTCTCCTAGGAGTCCCGTCAGGATTTACTTCGCTTCATACTCAGAAATCTTGCTCCAAATAATTGAAAGTTATAGCTCACAAAGCTCAGCTTCTCTCCTCTATTATGTAACCCTATACATTACAGAGTTGAGCTTCTCTCCCTCTATCATATAACCCTATATATCACAGAGATCAGCTTCTCACCTCTATCATATAACCCTAAATACCACAGAGCTCAGCTTCTCTCCTCTATTATATAACCCTATATACCACAGAGCTCAGCTTCTCTCCTCTATTATGTAACCCTATACATTACAGAGTTGAGCTTCTCTCCCTCTATCATATAACCCTATATATCACAGAGATCAGCTTCTCACCTCTATCATATAACCCTAAATACCACAGAGCTCAGCTTCTCTCCTCTATTATATAACCCTATATACCACAGAGCTCAGCTTCTCTCCTCTATTATGTAACCCTATACATCACAGAGCTCAGCTTCTCTCCCTCTATCATATAAACCTATGTATCACAGAGCTCAGCTTCTCTCCTATATCATATAAACCTATATATCACAGAGCTTAGCTTCTCTCCTCTATCATATAACCTATATATCACAGAACTCAGCTTCTCTCCTCTATCATATAACCTATATATCACAGAGCTTAGCTTCTCTCCTCTATCATATAACCTATATATCACAGAGCTCAGCTTCTCTCCTCTATCATATAACCTATATATCACAGAGCTCAGCTTCTCTCCTATATCCTATAACCCTATATATCACAGTGCTCAGCTTCTCTCCTCTATCATATAACCCTATATATCACAGAGCTCAGCTTCTCTCCCTCCATAATTTACTACTGTCAAGGCAGCATATATCACCTGCCAGGCTTGCTTTTAAGACCATCTAATGTTTATAAATAAATGACGCTATGTTGACATCAGAGTTGTGTAGTCCAGACAGGCGGACCTCTAACACAGCTGACAACAACAATGCCCAATGGACCCCACTGATTATGTTAACCTTTGTTATAGTCATTGGGGTCCATTGAGTCTGTGTTGTTTTAAACTGAACCACCAGACGAAACAGTCAGATTTGCAGGACTTTTTCATCTACCGATTTTCACTGCAATGAAGTCTCTAAACAGAGATGCCAATGCAGATGTGAACCCAGTCTGACACACACAATTTGCAATGAATATTATTGTGGCTCTACTGATTTCATACCATTAATGAATTTACAATATGCATGCATGCATGTATGTTGGAAGTAGGTATGGAAACGGCACAGTGAGTTAAACAGTACAGACAGGGCAATACAAATATATGTAATATTATACTTAACTATACAAAGTAATGTCAATATATATAATTGATAAGGATTTTTTGTTTTACTTTTTTTTTATCCAGGAAATTGTCAAAAGCGTATGATTATGGTTCAGCTTTGAAGGGTTAAATTTTATCCTAGGCACTTATGTAAATCCAATTGTCATCTCTCTTCTCGTACTTCCTAGTTTCTACATTCTGTGCCAGAATCTCAGGAGTATATACATAAATAGAGCAAATTTACATGCAATGCCCATAGGAAATATTACCAGTGTAAGCCTTGGTGGTAATTACTATGGGCACTGTAATGGCCGCCATTAGTAGTTGTCAATTGTGGTAGTTGTGTGTGTGAAATGACTGAAAAGGATATTAAGAGACTTTAGTTTCCAGACTTTTTAAAAACATAAATGTAGTAAGAAAGTCTCTAAAATAAATTGTACCCTTCAGATTTGAGAAAATGTCAAAGCCCACAAGGCTTGAAGCGCCCATGGATAAGTATGCTCTATGCTTGTCAAGCCAAGTGTGGGTAAACAAGTGATGCCATCGCTTACGGGCCACACATTCCTGGTGTCAGCGCTGTCTCCTTATCCACTCTCTATCCACAGACTACGCTCTTTCCATACGTAGAAAATGTTATTATTTACCTGGCTATCCACGATCCAGTACTGAGGAACACTAGCTATCTTCTTGTCTGGGTGACATATCACATGGTCTAAGGAGAATGATTTTTTTCAGTTCAGAAGATGGAAATCCGCTGTCATTATGTTTTCCTTACAAGATCACTGTTGATACTGATGAATAAACCAGTCTATTGTCTCCCAAGTCTGTACATTTGCGTCCTCAAAGCAGTGATCTGCGAATTGTGGCTCTCCAATTGTGTCAAAACTATAACTCCCAGCACAGTATGGCTACTACAGGCTTGGACTTGTAGTCTTGCAACAACCACAGGTTGGACGTCACTGTTTTAAAAGGATTTCTTACCAGGATTTCTACTTAGACCATGAAAAATATATAAAAATCAATTAGTGACCTGAAAATGTGGTGATGTGGCTATGCCACATGACAAGGTATGAACATTACATTATGGCGCAATAGGGTAAATATCATAATGGTGGAAATGTGAAGTATATGTGTTTATGTAAAAAATAAAATACATTCCGCTCAGGCATTCACCTCCTCGGAGCGCTGCTTTCCCATTATGGTTTAATATCACATTATGCAGCAACCTCAAAATTGTACTGATTTGCTGCCTGCTGGTAAATCTAATACAGCAAATAGCAAAACATTGTTTTGTGCATTTTTTTAAGAATACCTTTTTAATTTGCAATATATTTAAACAAGGGCATGCACAGGGCCCTTTTGTGAACAATATGGGTCTCCAGTAGCTCTTGATAGAGCACCTGCTTATGTCTCTTATCCACCAGTAATGGCAAAAAGCTGCAGGTTGCTTTTAGGGGGACCAGGGTCACCTCCCATGTATATTGTATTAGCAGTTGTGCTGCATCACCATAAGAGATCCATTTCATAATCTAATTTTCAGATAGATTGCTGCGTATCTGGAAAACCAAGTTTCTCAGTTTCCATCGTAAAGCGTTTTTATTATACGCATAGTAGAAGTTGCTATGGTGTATGTATAGTATATTTAAGCACCAAAACTTGTTATTATCTGAACATTTAGTCTTTTCTCCAGATCACCTATGGGAAGTGTAGGCAGAAGGAATGACATACAATTGATGGCTCCAGATTAAATTTTGCTTCCCCGTTATGGTGCCAGATATTCTTCACAGGATAGAAAGGTTTGGTGTTTGCTTCCCCCTCTGTGCCTTTTCCAATGAAGAAATCCATATGCCCTTGATTCCTAACAATGAAGTTTCCTTATCCAGGGAATCCCTGCACAGATTCTCACCAACCAATATGATGCGGAATGGAATGAACCAGGACCTCCTAGTGGCTGCCTCTGTCATTTATATAAGCCGTGGCAGAACACGACCAAACGCTAGTCTTATTTCAATCACTTATATAGGCTAAGGCCCCACGTTGCGGATACACAGTTTTTTTTGTTGCAGATTTTGCTGCGATTTTTTGAGCCAAAGACAAGAATGGCTACAAAAGGAATGGGAAATCTATAGGAAGCTCTTATTCTTCTCCCTTCTGCTCAATCCTTTTCTGGCTTTGGCTCAAAAAGCTGCAACAAATAAAGCAGCGTTTCCGCAACGTGGTGCTTTAGTCATAGGGTGTGATATTGATACCATGGCCAAAGTGTGGCTGCTCATTCTGGGCATAATGATCAAGTGGGTGACTATTTTCTTTCCTGCAGAGTGTGATCATAGGTAGAGTTCCCCATCACTGAGTAGCACCGCCACTGAACTATTAAACCCTAAATGAGCAAACATGTAATAGAATAAAAGACAAGTTATATTGAAATTCCAGGTCAATCTGCCTGTTTCCTCCTGCTCTATAACACATGGCCTGCAGATTGAACTGCATTTTTAAAGCAGTGTTCCTATCTGAGACATTTATGGCATACCTGCAGAATATACCATGAGTGTCCGATAGATGCGGGACCTCAGGAACCTCCATTTGTTTTGAGAACAGGGATAAGCATATATGTGCATATGTTTCCATTTGCTTCTGTGTTAAATTTATAAATTTTCTACATTTTTACTGTCCATTTTTACAGTATATCATATACCATGCATGACAAAATACATGGATGACATATCATCCTCTTTAGCAGACATATTCGGACCCAGGAGAAGTCATTACAGTGCTATGTGTTGTCAGGTCACAATACTAACCTATAATGACTACAGAGCGCTCATTGTCATTTTTAATACCCAATTAGCTATTGTACTTTCCTATATTTCCCTCTCTCAGATAACTGTGTAAATAGTTACCAATGGGGCGTATCTTTCTCCTGTCAGCTATGGTGATGATCTTTTAATTTGCTCATTTCTGTAGAAAACCACAAAAAAAAAAAGAATACTAACAGAATTTCCTTTGTGCATTTTTAGTGCAGTACGATATTAGATTGAAAAGCCCAGGCCAAATGCATCAATATTTTATTATCCAGTTCAGTGGTGGGTTTAGGTTGCTCATCACTATCCTGCTTCCACATCTATGGATTAAAGCAGTTCTACAAAATCTCAGATGTGTTTTGTAATAAAGCGTTTTATAGTCTGGTTGCTTTTATAATACTTTATAGAAATTGAACTATTTCCTTTATTAAAGGGAAGTGGATCCTTTACTACCCCCAACAGTGCCAACTGTTTGCATCCTCCAATAGGTACTGCTCCTCTGATTCTGGCACTGTTGAAATTTTAACCCCCCACCATTCCTGAGCAACGGCTGAGCAACCCAATATGCTAATTAGTCTCTCTAATTTCAAGTGGGAGGGAGCAGATAATCTGGGACCGCCCATCTGACAGTAGAGAGCCTAATTGGCATATTGAGTGCTGAATCTAATAGTAGTGATTGCAAAGTGGAGCAATAGGCAAAATTCCAACAGGGCTAGAATCAATTGAACACCTATTGAAGGATGGAAAGAAAATGGAGTTGGTGGAAGTGGTGAAAGGCCCTCTTGGAAGTGAGTATATTAGGTCCAGTATGCCTCCCAAACCAATAATAGGGACTTCAATTCCGTTTACATTACTGTGTAAGCAAAACACAGAAAATGAAAAAAAAATTATTGCCACTCTGTATGTCAAGCATAGGCAGTTTAGCATCTGCTGAGTGTTGCAATATTATGAGTAATAAAAGTGATCTTATACAATCACAATAGCAATTTTTGTTCTCTAGGAATTCTCCTTTTTATTAACGGGTTGCTGCCTTGGTTACGGGGTTGTATCTTTTATTAGAGCATACAATATGAGTATAGTGGTAATAAAGCAGGGCTCAGCAGTGGTTAATTCTTTGGTAGAATGTTTATTCTCTTGCCTCTCCGTGATGTGCTCTCGAAATAGTCTTCTCTACTTCTGGGACAGAATATGGGATGTGTTCAGGCTGCTAGAACAGACCTGCCGACTTTAATGAGCAAACTCCTTGGAGTAAAACAGGAATGAAGATGATTCTTGCTTGTGTAGAGTTCTTTGGAGTTGTATACCGGCTGTATCACTCCCTTGAGGGTGAGCAACATTCAGAAGACGTCTATTATAAGAAACAAGTGTTTTGTCTGGGTCTGGAATAGAAGTACAGTTAGATCAATACTACATTCTCTTTGTATATAGCTATCATTTCAGAAATGCGGTGAATTATATGTGGTTTAAGCATGCACGATGGTTGTATATGGCTTACTGTATATGTTTTTTATGGTTTATAGCGCTAATGGGGAACTGTTTTTCATGTTTTCTTGCACTGTTTGGTTAGTGACCATGATCTGTGTAAGAAAATCACTGTGAAAATAACCCATTATAACATATACAGAATGAGGAAAAGAGTCTAAGTTTAGAATCGTGGCGAGATCACTAGGTAAGCACACAAACAATCTCACCAGTGTCCCATGGGGACGGAGATATTCTGGTTTTGCTTATTTTGTGTTTCATCAGGGAACAATAGCAATTTAAATAATGACTCAGTTTAATTAGAATATAGCAGATGTGCCCTCCCCGTCTACCGCGCCGAGACTAAATATAAGAGTTATCCAAAAACCACACAATATCTGATCTTTATAGCCGCTTTCCATATTGATCAGAGAATTGGGAAAACGTCCTCGCATACAGCTCAATAAAATAAACATTGGAAGCCTGATGAGTCTTATGGGAGTTGTAGTACAGCTATAATGTAGATTCCATTAGATAGCAAGGCTCGTTCTGTTATTATGTGATATTGCTCTTTGTTCAACTAACAAAAGCAGAAGGTAAGACTTCTCGTAACATCTAAACATGTAACAAAGGCAATCTAAATATCTGGACCCACTGGTTGCTAATGGATTTGGCTTGAAGATTTATTGAGAAGGAGGGGGGGGGGCATAGTCTGAGTTATTGTGAATACTGAACTTATAACCTCCACAAGGTGGTATGAATGGAGTTGTATCTGATAGCAATAAGCCGAAGTCACCAAGTTGTACCAAGGCAGAGGGGTGGAACTAGCTAGACAGTGCATGGGTCAAGGCAGGAATAGTATGGTCATGGGCGACAGACAACTAGAGCACAAGCAATGTAATACCAAATGAGACGTGAAGGCTATTGTCATTGGCTGAGGTCAGTGGCATTTAGTGCACATTGGTTGTATAAGGGGCCATGAGTCGGCACCTGCTCACAAACCATGTTGGCCTGTTTTGAAGGCAGTCAAAAAGTTATTACAATATACACTATAAGTGTATATATAGATGGATACTTTCAAAAAAATGCCCCTTTACAATTTCTCCTACTTCTACCCTTTGGAGTCACAAAACTTGCAATAATATGTCATTTACATCTATATTAAGGAATTTTGGCCTATTTCTTTCTTAATTGAATAGAAGGATTTTCAGCACGAGCTGCTCATCTGAAGTCACCTCTGACAGTGGCTTATCTCTCTTGAAACAAATGATTGGGGATACTGACATTCAACATGCCCAAACCTTCTTTCTCACAGTATCTTTCTTTGGGAGAGCATCTGAAACCTCCTTACACATGAGTGGGATGGCCAAAGCTTAATTTATTGTGGAGGACGCCTTTAGTCTCTGCTGTTACATGTCATGTAAACAAAGCCAGAGATAACATGGGACCTCTGAAAGTAGGCACGGAGATACAGAGCTGGGAGCTGGTGGCTACACAGGGCAAGTGGGCAACAATTGCATCGTAGAGTTTGACACAAAGGGAAGAATTGCTTTTTGTGGTCTCTAAGCAGTAATAAAATATGGCATCACCTGATATTACTACACCAGTGATGCCTGGTTCACATCTGCATTCGGTATTCCATTCGGGGAGTCTGCTTGGCGACTCCCTGAACGGAATACCGAACGCATTAAAAATCGGTTAGCAGAGAAGCCACACGGACCCCATAAACTATAATGTTTTCCACACGGTGTCATGCAGAGAGAAAACTGCTGCTTGTAGTACTTTTCTCTCCACACGATTCGTGCGGACACTGTACGGGAACACACGGAGCCCATTATAGCCTATGGGGTCCGTGTGGCTTCTCTGCTAACCGCTTTTTAATACGTTCGGTATTCTGTTCCCCAAGCAGACTCTCCAAACAGAATACCGAATGCAGATGTGAACTGGGCGTCAGATGCTGGAATAGGGAACGGAAGCCAATGGGTACAATAGAATCAAGAAATACAAGGGCAAGCAACATTTTTACTATAGGAAAATATACTTACTTCAAATAGAAAAATGCCAAAAATGAATGTAAATAAATAACAGGGATTCGACCTGTCTTGCAAGATGCTGCTTACATATTAAAGCCGCTCCCATGAATTTTTTATGCTACACTGTTCAGGAGAAAATCACAGAGGGGGATCCTCCTTTCTCTTTCACCAAAATAGACCTCGTCTCTGTAAATGCAGATATTCGCTCTGATGTATGTTGTCTTTATTAAGCAAAGAGACTTCACCTGTTTTAGAAGTTTACAAACTGCAGTGTCCTACCAAGAGGGACCAGTGCAAGAACATCCATTATCCTACAAGATTCTAATGAAATCGCTTCTTTTACATATTTAAACACTTTATTTATTCAGCATTTCTAGACAGCCCGGAAGAATAGTGAACATTCGTACAGACTTGTAATAATAGAAAGTGGAAACGATTCAGTAGAGCTGTACATTCGCCAAAATGGAGTATGGATCTGCAGACTTTTGGAGTGACAGTCCCCGCTTTTGATCCAAATCCTTCTGTCACTTTTTGCTTCTGAAATATCCTTCTTTTTCATATTGCACTAAAAGGACAAACAAGCCGTGCTAAGAAGCAAATACCTTGCAATTTAGAATTGGTGACCTGTCCTAAGGACAACCCACCAATTTTATATCACCAGATAACCCTTCTTAATAGGAGGTGTAACCTAAAGCTCTTGAGCCCCAATGCAAAATCTGTAAAGTGACCCCACTAGCCATGTGCTATCTATAATACTGATATATTTTTTTTGTTGAAGAGAGGCCTCTGGGCCCCTTGAAGCTCCAGGGTCTGGTAGCGATTGGTATCACTTCATCCTGTATATTCCTGCCTTTAATGCAACTGATGACTCTATCCTGCTGACTGTTGGGCACATCCACCAAGTGGTGAACAAGGTGCAACCTTGTAAACAAGTTGACGGCTAGCCAGAGATGATGTGAGCAATATAGACTGGTATCAGCATACTAGTATGTTATATGAAGATTCTTCAATCTAGCATTAGTTTGTTTATAGATCTACAAGGGCGTTGTACAAAACATGGAGCCGTTGGGTTTCAAGAGGTGAAGGCATATGCTGAAAGAGCCTGGGAACCAAGTGCTAACCTGCAGAAATAAAGGGCTGAGGTTAGCCCCAGAGCATGCGAGTCAGAGTGGCACATGTATTCTAAGGGGTGAGCTTTGTTAGAATGGATGTTTTATAGAAAGCGTTGCAATACTCACATTATAGATAAGAGAGAGGCTGATGGAAGGATCAGCACATAGGTCCTCAAAAACAAAGGTTAAGGTGGTATAAGAAGTAGGCATTAATAGCCCCAGGGTTACAAAAAGAAAGGGGGCAGTGACCTAGGAGTGAATATTGTATGCAAATCGTTCAAAATAGTACCAGCGCAGCCTCATGGAAAGTTTAAACTCCTCTTTATTGTATCCACAAATGTAAATCTTCACACACAGGTTACAAACATGGAAACTTGCGCCAGACTGACACGTTTCGGATAAAAAAGCTTCCTTTCTCAAAGTCTGGTCATGAGGCTGCGCTGGTACTATTTTGAACGATTTGCATGTTATACAGCTCCGGGCCGAGGGAGACAGTTCCGTGCGACAGCCGCTTATGAAGGAAAGTGAAGGTGGTGAAATGATATCAACGAATATCTGATATTGCTGCTGGTGGCTGAGTATTCCCTTTCCCTTTCCTATTGATTGTCGTGAATATTGTATACATTAATATAGCTGTCGTATATAGAGCAGATGAAACAAAATAGGAAAGGTTATTGGGCCGAATGAAGGAGAAAGAATGTGGACCAGGACCGGCAGAGACAAGTATTGAAGCCTTGAGCCCAAATACACCAACCCTCAACCCTACTGTGTGCTATTTATATTACTTTTGTCTTCTTGTGTGACACTCAAGCAGCAGAACATTGGGATGACCATTGCAGCACATCTCTTTGCATTTGTTGGCAGCAAATCCCTTATTTACCCAAATTATATCCGTACTGGACCATCCTACTAAAAATCACTTACCCCTGTACTAATAAGATTGTTACTAGTGGACGGCAGTAAACAGGCAGCGATCATCTGCGATATCATCGATTGCTACTTGTTAATAGGCATCTGTATAAGGAAAACGTTATTAAAAGTTATGTTTTATTTTTTAAAAAAAGTGGGATTCGTAGGTGTATACAAAAGCATCTGTATAAGGACCCTAGGCTACTAGGAATGAGCCCTTCTAATTTAATACCAACTACAATCCCGAGACTCAGCCATTTCCAGCGTCTGGTACAATCACTAAATATTGCTTATTGAAAAACGAAAACTGTTTCTACCTAATATTTTATCACGATTCAGGCGGGCATCTCTATATATTAGCAGCAATTGTCTACCTTGATATTATTCATGGTTTGTATTCTACTTCAAACAAGGCTCAGGTATATGCGTAGCAACCAGCGAGATGAAATATTCACGAGGCTCTTTACATATTCTGTAAGATCTCTTGTGTGACTGTGATTGCTGGAAATGGTAACGAAATGATAAGTGCGTCTCTATCATCTCTTCTCCTCACAGTGTTTTATGGTCTGGCATTCTCCCTCCAGTTTTCATACAGATTGATATCTTTATTGGATATCTTCATTTCTCTTAAATCGAGGGAACCGACTCCACCGCCGCTTATTATATATTCAGGGTTTTCAACAAGAAAGTAATGATGTGTCAAAGCTAGTCTACTCTGTTCTTATCAAGCAGGGGAACTGACCACTGAGCAATCATTGTAGGTTAAATGGACAATAAACCTGAAGTCTATCTTATCTACATTTGCTGTGTGGTTGACTGCAGTCTGTTGTTCCCTGTTATCAGCCACATCAGGCTAGGGCAAGAAGAAAGCAGGCTTTATATGCACAGATTAGTGACTGATCAGACCGATCTACTGTAGATTTATTTCATTGGATTAAGCCTGGCTTTACGTAATGATTTTACGGTCCGTAAGTTGTTCCCATCCCCATGATGAAAAATCTCCATTTCTAATTGGGTCCATTTCTAATTGTGTTTTTATTTCTGTTAATATGGCACCAGCATATTCTGTATCGTGCAGAACAATGGAGTATAATTAGAAAGGGTAATAATATAGATATAAAATCAAAGAGACAAGAGTAGGAGAAAATATTCTGTTGGTATGAGTTTGCAATCTAAAATCTAAAGGTTACAAACATGTGCGTGGGGTGTAGGCCGAGTAAGAGCATGTGGCTTGTTTGCTGAGTGATAGCTCACGAATAAAGTAGAAACACCATAAAGAAGAATACTGACCAAAAGTTTTAGGTTCGAGGCGTGGAAAAAAAAATAAGAAATACAGAAGTGTAAGGCCGGGTTCACACGGAGTATTTTGGTTCGTAATGTGGAACGTAGACGCTCCCATTGTTTTCAATGGGAGCCGGTACCGTATATGCGGCGCTATTTTGCGGCCGCCGCAAAATCACGGCCGCAAAATAGTGCCGCATATATGGAACCGGCTCCCATTGAACACAATGGGAGTGTATATGGCCCGCAAAACCTCCCGCGGCGTCTACGTTCCACATTATGAACCAAAATACTCTGTGTGAACCCGGCCTTACAACATTGCACCTCCTCGAATCCAAGTGGTTCCACTACCACCAAATAGTTCACTTTACTTTGTCATTATTCCGCTCACTTGTCGTTTCTCCTCCTGCTTCTAATAAGCTGTGTTGGGTAGTATGTGCTATAAGAGAAGTGTAAACCCCATCAATATTTGGTGATCTGTTGGCTCTTCTAACATCACTGCTGTAGAAATCAGTTGTTCCTCCTGAGATAAGAATTGTTTACTACCTTTTCTTGGGTTTCTGCCCTTCCTGTGTTACTCCTCCAGGAATTTCATGAATCCGTTGACCACTCGGTGTTACCATACCCTTTTTTAATGGCAGACTGACACTGTCCAGACAAAAGACTACATGAGAACTTTTAACAGTACATAGATGGTACTCGGTTACCTCCAGACTGTACAAGAAAACTTGACATACTTTTTTAGAAGTTGTGGACTGGTCCATGTAGTAGTGGGTAGGAGTTCTCCAGGTTCTCAACCTGTTGTCAAGAGCAATGTTTCTTTTTGTTCAGAAGCAAAATACCCCCTACTCAAAGTAATCACGTCAATGGACTCCCAAGACTATGATCAAACACTGTACTGCCTATCGGGCTCAGTGGGGGTATCTAGAGGCAGTACATATATGCCTAGAGAGAAAACATGTTCTGTCATAAGCTAAGAACCTAGAGCCTAGAACTACTCTGTATATGCCATGTTTTTAAGAAGTGCAGCAAAGTGTGCGAGCAATCCTCAGAAAATGTGGATGCTATTTATTTAGCTTGTACGCGTCTTGATAAAAACTGCTGTTGGGCAAGTAGACACCTTGAGGTACATAGGCTCATAGGCCCTAACCATGGTGTACCTAGGAAAAATTTCTAGAACAAGCCCTACTCTGGACATCCAATAGTAGATGGTGTCCACACATGAGAAGACGCGAAGGCTTTGGATTTTGTATCTACTGAGTCCAATTTTTTTCTAAACCTTGATATCTTGAAGCCAAACTCTACATACAGTGCTGGAGGTTCCAAGAAGTCATCACGGTCATGTCACCCTGTATTAGTGAAGTGCATGCACTGAATAGGTGACTAGTAACGCCTCCCTATACTATAGTGCAGTGCTACATGTTCTTCTCTTTGCCAGGATAAGCTGATCCTTTGGACACAAGGTATGAGCTGCTCCATTTCATTTCATTTTATTTAGGATACATTGTATATGCCTATCAGGATCCTGAAAAAGCTTCTCTCACAATCATGGAAAGTACTTTACAGCTTCCAGAAGCTCTTTATTATTTTATATGTAAGGATTTGCTATTATCTATATTACCGTATTTTTCGGACTATAAGACGCACTGGATTATAAGACGCACCTAGGTTTTAGAGGAGGAAAATAGGGAAAAAAAATTTGGAAGCAAAAAATGGTAAAATATTTAATATATGGGAGTTGTAGTTTTGCAACAGCTGCAAGGCCACATTGACAGGTGACCCTGCAGCTGTACGGGGACGCATAGAGTGTTTTTTTTTTTGCGGGGCCAGAAGTACTTTTTAGTTATACCATTTTGGGGAATATCTATTGCTTAGATCACCTTGTATTGAAAAAAAACCCGGTGGTTTATGATATATGATTTTCTACTTATATATATATATATATATATATATATATATATATATATATATATATATATATATATATATATTCTAGGGACAGGAGGTGATTTAGAACTTTTATTTATTTCATATTTTTATTATATATTTTTAAAGTTTTTTTTATTTATTTTTTTTTACTATTTTATTCCCCCCCGGGGGCTTGAACCTGCAGTCACTTGATTGCAAGTCCCATAGACGGCAATACAACTGTATTGCCGTCTATGGGACATTCTGTCTATTAGTATTACGGCTGGTCCTAGGCCCAGCCGCAATACTAATATAGCAGTGACAGGCCCGGGAGCCTCATTAGGCTCCCGGCTCTCACCCGAACAGGTCGGCTCCTGCGATATTGCCGCGCCCCAGGGGAGAAGGGGCCGCTGATACTGGCCCGGCATCCGCTGTACTAGAGAGGCGGATGCCAGGGAGGGATAGACGCTGGCACAGGTGCCGGGGCCTGAGACATCGCTGCGCTCCTCTGCCCTGCCTGAAGCCAGTGGTGGGGGTACGGAGGAGCGGAATAGCATCACTCCTCCCGCTGCTGGCTTCATGCAGGGCAGAGGAGCGCAGCGATGTCTCAGGCCCCGGCATCTATCCCTTGCCGACATCCGCCTCTCTATTACGGCGGGTGCCAGGCGCCACATTCAGACTATAAGACGCACCCTTCTTTTCCCCCCAAATTTGGGGGGAAAAAAAGTGCGTCTTATAGTCCGAAAAATATTATATGAAGGATTTTTTTAACCTTCACTTTGGTGACATTTTGGCATTTTTAGCTACCGCAAGTTACAACGGGTTCAACTTTAAATGATCGTCCTGGAACCAATTAATATTGTGACTTTAGGGACCGTCTGTATTTGATCAGGCTGAAGTCAGTGGGATCAGCCAACTTTAATGTATATGGTCACTTTTAAGAATGAATTGTTTTAATGCAAAATTTGCAAAGTTTGTGATAGAATAGGATGACAATGTGTTTAATATTGTAGGCTAGTTTACTCTCTATGTTGTGAATGATTATACAGAAGAACATGGGGCACTCACTGTACCTCTTGTCTTTTGGCTACGCCTTATTTTTTGCCTCTGCTTTTCCACTGTGGCCATATCTCAGCATTTCCGCTACGTGGGGCCCTGACCTTCGTGTTCTTTGCTCAGCCCCATTAGGCCCTACACTGGTACAACATACTCATTTTTCCTGCATTGTTCCTTTAAGTTATAACCCAATGATCATGCATTTATTCCAATTCATGTTTATAAAAAACAAATCAAGACTCCTTTAATAATCCCATAAAAAAATTGACTGTTAATTTGATAATCTACAGCGTTCCCCTAAATATTTGCCACTCGGCACCTCACCAGCAGTGTTCCTTCCATTTGGTATTGTGAATTAATGCTTTCATCAGGAATATATTCTTAAATACATATTAACCACAATCCGAGGCAGAGGATAATTATAGTATTTCCGAGCGCAGAACATAAAGCGAGGTATAGGAATATTACTGTTTTGCTCACAGCTGCGAGATGAAAGTCACAATAACACTAAGCCATGCTGTTTTCTCTTTGAATACACATGAAATGGGTGCAGCTCCTGCCTCATTAAAAATATACATGAAAGTAGAAGTAAATTCTCATCAGGATTTCGTCTGGCGGGAGCCGAGCACAATAATGAAGCTGATTCCCACATTCTTAATGAAGATTCTAATCAGCCGACCGGAATAAATTCTTTGTGCGCAAAACAGCCAAGCGTTCACATTGTACACATGACATATGTGGATGCATTTAGTCTTTCTCGGGCCTGTATCTGAAGACGGGGCTAAAGAACCTTGAAATAATCCTCTATGGCGCCAGGATCCTGCAGACAGCTATTGGTGATTGTATGTTTCATTATTATAGATCAATATTTATATTCAAAACATATTTCACTAGTCTGTTTCACATAATCCATGATGGTTATTGGGGAGGGGGGGCTGTGCAAACTCCTGAAGGAGGCGCTAACAATCCATTCTGCCTGCGTAGTCAGAGGCGCAGTATACTATATAGTAATGGATGTCCTTTGGTGGAATAGTGCAGCACATTATGCTATGCCATAAACGTTTGCCAACATATACCAGCTTGACAGGGGACACCAAGAATCTCTTTAGGACTCTTTTAGGTGAATATGGGGTGATGAATACATTTGCTGTATCTGTCAGGGTCTTTTCTGGTATGTATGGCAAACAAACACTGAAAACCCCGCTTGTGGGCATCCTATTACAGCATACCGTACTATTGTGACCATCAAAAGCATTGGATTATAGCGAAGAAAAATGAACTGAGCCCAAGTGCCATCAAGTAGATTTCTGCTTCCGGGGACAATATGATTAGTGTGTCGTGGTTTAGCTTTCAGACTTCTCAATGGCATGTTTTTAGTTTCTGTGATAGTCCCAATCCATCTTGTCTGTGGGAATCTTCCCTTTAACACTTGGCATGTCTTGCTTTTCCAGTTGTACAATGACTGATATAACTTCACTTTGGCCATTGTGCTTTGCTTGGGATTATTTTTAACACAAACATAATGTTGGACAGAGATTGTCATCAATCCCAATTCCCAGTGGTACTCACAGTCTTCCCTATGTCAAAAACATACATGTTCCTGGGCCAGTTTTATACATCTTTTTATGTATGTTTTAAGTTCTTCCTTCCGACATCTACCAATTGTTTTCCATCCGCTTGATCCTTTATTGTGTCATTGTCAGTTCTGGATTCGCAGTACATGTCGGAGCTATAGCTTCTCAAGCAGGGCTGTCCATAGGTATGTGGCCTGGTCGTTGGTTCAAGTGGCCAAAAAATGGCTTATACACTTACACATAAGGCTATGGAACAAGAAAACATAATAAGAATATATTGAAAAAAGCAAAATATTAGGAAAACCTCTGAAACGTGCAGTCTAGGACAGGGTCACCAATGCTGGCATATCTACCTGGCACAGGGCTCTGTCTGCTCCAGTTGCATGCCATGGAAACACAGTCAGAGGATAGGGAGGAAAGCATGAGGTGTGATTTCCTAATGTCTGGGCCATGAAACAAGTGCAAAAGGATAATATGGCAGCTAAATGTGTTTGTTCATTTCAGCAAGGATGGAAAGGCATGTATGGATTTATTTGGACTGGGTGAAGGGGTATCCTGCCCCCCCCCCCCCCCATCACTGGTTTGCTTCATATGACTTTGATGTAGGAGGTTGCATACGTCTGTAATTTCTTTATTTAATATGGCAAATCATACAAGAAGGTTACCAACCTCTGGTCTAGGGCTAACTAACTAAATAGGAATTGTTTCTTGCAGCAAAATACCTGTACTCTTTATAGGTTTTGTTCAGTAGGCAGTAAGCTTGTTGTTGAGCTGCCATAAATGTGTTATTGCTTTATGCTATAATATGCTGTTCCATCAAATATAATGAGGAATAATCCATGAGAATATTAATAATAGTGAATGCTCGGTAATACTCATTAAGTGAGATGCAGTACTTATGTTTAGCAGTAGGTGTCACTGTACCAAGGTACAAAATGCCTGACCACTGCACATGTACTGCACTGCCTTAGATATAGATGATGTAACCTTTGATATTAACCTTAATTAATCCCAGTCATTAGCACAATAACTTTTTCTTACATTTGGTCCTATACAATTATAGATGTACGGTAAGTTACTCTGTAACAGTTTTGTGTGTGACTCTCTAGTCCCTATTGATGGAGCAATCCAGCTTCTTCAGTAACGTTCAGTGTGATATACCAGCTTGTAGCCTTGCAGAGAAATGGAGGATTAGTGAAAACAAAAATCTAATTATTTTCTGTTCATGATTATCTCAAAAAACTATAATTCGGCCTGCAGCCAAAACGTGTAAACAATTAAAAGTAGAGTGCTTGTTTGTGCGGTGATAATAAAGCACTCGATGAATACCGTAAGTGGTGCACGGAGATGAAATGTTTTACATGGTGCCGTGAACGCTGATGATGTTTTTGGCAGAGACGGTTTCCTCTCGGTATGTGATTAGCACAATATCTCTCGCTTTGTTCTGCAGCATCTCGGAGTCTGACAGCACAGAACAGTTTATCAGCCGCCCCTGGAACTGACAAGATATGAGGAGATTACAGCTCGGCTTCTTTCAGCTCTCACAATGCAGCAGGGTTATAGCAAGGCTTTAAATTTCAGCTTTGTAGGGAAAGATTAGAACAAGGTGCAGTCGGATTCCTCATATTCTGAAAGCTGGTGTAATGAAGTCATGTTCTGTAACCAATAGCAACCGGCGAAATACTGCAAGAACAGTATGACTCCAGTCCATGATGGTGACATAGCTTTGGGAAGACTTTGGGAACTCTCCTGGAATGTATGGGGGGCTCTCGGAAATAGGGGAGACCTCTCGGACTCATGGATAAGTAGGAAGATCTCCTGGGAGCAGTAGAACCTTGGAAAGCACATTCAGGGGGTGTTACCACATGGCCTAATGGGGGGGGGGGGGGGGGGCATGATACCAAAAGGGGGTAAGGGCTGAGAAAAATGCTAAAGAACTTTAAATGAGTTATCCACCTTTAGTGATACCGTTAGCATAGCAATATTAGATCTGCAAAGGGCCGACAGCCAGGACCATGCAGATCAGCTGTTCTAGGACAATGCAGCTCTCAGTAATGTTTACATGCCAGGAGACCCCTGCTTACTCGGCATACAAAGTGTAGCAGTGACTTTAGATACTTCAGTGCTGTCCGATATACTTCAATGGGTGAGCAGGGCGACAGATGATCTGCAGGGGTCCCAGCTGTCAGATCCCTGCAGCTTTAATATTAAAGATAGGCCATCGATAGTATAAAGGTGCATAACCTCTTTCAGCAACCGGCATTGCACATCACATTCTCCTATCTTCAGAAAGGCAATCTAGAAATGTTGGAAAGTATGGCTTTAGGGTTCTGTGCCCTATCCCCTCAGGCTGTACTAAGTGGACAGCTGTATAAATGGCATGGACACCATGCGTGCCGTTCTCTCCATTGTAGTATGTGGAAGCTACTGAATCTGGCAAGTGTTTTTACGATTCCCATGATCTACAATGAAGGTTGCAGCATGCATTCATGTGTGTCTGGAGAAGGAATGTGCAAATAAGTCCACCTTGGTGGAAAAAGGGGACTTTGCCCCAGGTCCTTGCCCTTTTGGAAGGTAGCACCCTATGAGTTAATGCATGGATTTCCTGTCACCTTATGATATAGGAATTAGGCCAAGCCAAAATATCTCCTTCAATGGTAGGACAGACCCATCTGCAAACAACTGTTTTGGGGTTATTTCCCCTCACCAGTGCGAGTCCACATACAATAGCATTTCAGACCACAGGTGCAGGTCGTGCCCCCCTACTCTAAGACCATATATACTGTAACTAGATAGTAATTTTATATTCATCCTTTACCTTGACTTATTTACAGAGGTCCTCAATGAGGTACCTTACTAACTAATAGAGGACCTGGAAATGGTTTGTACAACCATAAAACTGTCTTCATAATATCTGCTTATAAATTAGTCTAAATTGTATCCGAGAACAGCAACCTACAAAGATAAGACTTGAAAAAGAGGAAGAGCTGACTAAGAGACAAAAGCCGAGGACTGAGCCAGTAAGACAAGATGGGTTCAGTAATAGTCTTGCTTAGAAATATGTCCCAGATACTTTAAATGATCCATTTCCATGGAGCAATGACAGAAAGAACAGATTATAGGGGGGGAATTGGAGAAATGATATCCTATTATTTGTTTCGTATATTAGATCTAACACAGTGCGGTTAGACCAGTGATGGACAGAGGAATGGAAAGTCCTGGGAGTTATAATAATAGTTCTGACACTATGTTCTAATGAAGATGGGAAGCCGCCTTTATATTCCTCAAGGGTGAAAGAGATGTGAGGAAAGAAAGGTTATTTTTATGTCTCTTGCAGCCGAGTAATATGTTCACATATGGGCTGGATTTCTGTCTTTCTATTCCACTATAAGAACAGAAAAAAAGAAATCCTGAGATGAACCGATCCATTAAATGATGGTTCTCAAGGGGCCCCATTGACTAGGATGGGGTCTGTTTGGTATTTGTTATGGTACCCTCCATTTTGCTATGTCATGCAGGACTTTTTTATCCACCGCCTTTAATGGCGTATGCGTCCGAGACTCTTAACAGAAAGTCCTATTTCTCCTACACTTTCTAGCCTCCATTTTGAAAACCCATGTACGCCACTGTTTGCTTACACCAAAGGCCCCCAACAGATTCAGTGGGCCCATTGACTAAATAAAGGTTTGTTCGGTATCCATTACGGTACCTGCTATTTATCATCCACAATTTTAATAGGCTCTACAACTGAGTCTATTAATGGAAAGTCCTGTTTCTGCTCCTACCCTAGAAACATGAAGCACAGGCACAGGAGCCAGCCATCATCTTGGAAACCCAAGAATGTTACTGTTAGTTTTTATGCACCTCTAGGTGTATGACGGCACTGACATTTTTTGGAAAGTGGGTGACTCCTTCAAGTTTAGGAAATGTGTTTTTATAGGTCAAAAGAAGACTTCTAGGTAAATAACTTGCAAGGGAAGATAACAAAAATCAGCTTTGCTGGTACCTAGACAAAAGATCATGAACAATGTCAATATGTCAGCAACTAATAAGAGCTCCAATGTTTGATTTCAGGGCATTGTTGGGAGCATTTCATATTTTAGGTGGGTGCACCCTATGAAAAAAGTGTTGCCTCTCACATTATTGCACTAGTATAATTCCATTAAATGAGATACAAAAGAGATGAACGAGAAAACATTTGGTTATAGTATTTTAATAAACGTGTCTTTCTGGAAGATTAATTTATGTAAAAATGCTAATATCCTCATTTTTCCCCTCCACCATTATAACTGGAACAATCTAAGCTGACAGTAATATGTAAAGATTTAGTTAAGCGGTTCATCCAATTAGAAATAAATGAATCCTACCCTTTTACACTGTCTCAGAAACAATAAGGCTGAAGAAGAAACATGTAAACTACAAGGCAAAAAAAAAGTAAAATCTTCATTTCCTGGCATCAAAAGCAAATAAATGGATAACTCAATAACCCCATTAATGTATCTTGTCAGACTAAATTATATTTTGTCAGAGCAGGTCCTTGGCGAATATTGTTACTAAACAGAGTTATATTCCTCACATTATGCTAATGGTAATAACATCTGTATATGTTGTACTTGTTCATTCCATTCAGGATAATCCATAAAGCAGATCATCTTGGGTAGATCACCAAAGACGTTTTGTTATCTAGAGTGATGGTAAACTAATTAAGATCTTCAGAAAACCCATCAACTACTGTTACCAAGGTAGATAATGTACATTTACCCTACACCTTGTACCTTATGGCCAGAGGGAGGAACCTACTGCACCTCTCTGAGGAACCTTAGCAATCAAGGAACTCTTATTCCTGCTGTTTCCTCATCTCCTACCTATCAAAGCTGTATTGACATCTGTTCCAGATTCTCTATTGGAGAAAACGTTGGAGGACTTTTTTTCTCCACCACTTTCAGTTTTGAAATGGAAGACCCATTATAGTCAATGAAGTCCACCAGTGTCCGTGTAACCACTGTTTTAGCGGTGCGGTTTCCCCGATGGACCTGAAGGATGGAGAGTCTGGCGTTAGTGTGAACATAGCTTAACCTGTTGCTGGAATTGTTGCTGAAACTACTGTTAGCAGCGGGTCCAAGTCAGTCCCCTGGGTCCTCTCACCTAGCAGGGTCTGAAGTTAGGGTTAGTATTTAAGGATAGATTTATGGAAAGTTTCAGGATTAGCTTGAACTAAGGTCAGTTTCTAATCTATTATATTTTGTTTGTCAGTACCACCGTCATCACCATCATCCATTTTTTTCATATGAACCATGCTATTATCATTTCTGTCATTTATTGGTCAGCTCCAATGTTCTTGTATTAGTGTTACCTGTTAGTGTTACGATATGTGCTCCATAAATGCCTTTTTTCCTGACTGTCCAGTGGTTGCATAATCCGGCCTGGGATAAATGAATACCAGGAGAGACAGTTTGTGCATAGGAAAGGCAACTGCTATAGGGGAAGTCCAGTACTGCCTTCTTGTGTCCGCCTACCATCTTTTCAGAAGGAGAATTAGTATCAGAGCAAACTTGTCTATTTTAGGATGGAGAATGGTCTGACCAGACATTTTTGGGGATGAGAATTCTGTCGATGTGTCTTGTATTGTTTTTGCTATTCAATATGGCTATATTTCTCATTCCAAGAATCAGCTAATTATGGCTCTGAGACCTTCTGCATGTGGCTCCCCAGCTGTTGGTAGCTGCGTATACTATTATATACTAGTGACACTAAGGATGTCCTGGCACTACTAAAACATGGTGTTAGGGTCAAAACCATTTCAATGGTACTTTATTGGTCAGAAACTTTTCAGATCATTTAATAGAGGATGTCATTCTGGACCAAAATATAACACACTTTAATTAAAACTGTTTCTGCTTATTGCTTGAAAGACCTCTCTGTTGCTAGTCGAGATTCATTTCCATAGATGGAAGGAGGATCAGAGTGAGTGGAAGGTGGAGGGGTAGGTCTTTTTACGCAGTGAGTGCAGAGGGGCTGATTCTACTCACAGGTTTTACACATTTCTGCAAACTGCTCTGTGCAAAGGACTGAACATTCTGCAAATATCACCGCTTACATTGTTAGAAAAGTCTATGTACTTGTATCTACTATTGGCTGCTTGTTTGGTCACAGATGGGATATTATTCACAGACAGCAAGCAGCTTTACTGGCTGCGCTCATAGATTGCTTTTTTCCTGTGCATTGCCTGCATAGTGGATACCAGCATATATCTGAACTGTATTTTCAGTTCAGTGTTCCTGAATCTTGTATATAAGGGTTACTTTGACTTTTCTCAGCTATTTGTTTGCTCTGTACAGTAGTACAGTTACATTATGGTTGGAAATGTGTTTCAGCCATACTGTGTTAATTGGGCAGCAGAAATACTGATAGGACTCCATGCATGAATGCTTATACAGTCATAGAACAGACTGCCCACCAAGACCCTGCACATATTTCAACTTTGTATGAAAACTCAGGTACCATTTAAAGGGGATCTATCACTGGGAAAAGTCATTTTTAGCTAAGCACATACTTGCATAGCCTTTAGGCTATTCCACACTTACCTTTTGTATGTAAATCACATCAGTAGTTTTTTGAATAAGTCAGTTTTTATTCATATGCTAATTAGCCTCTCCGTGCACTATCTGCTCTATGTGTATAAGAGCAGAGAGGCTGCTGTGCGGATGACTCATCTCCCTGCTCAAAACATGCGGAGAGAAAAGTGCTGCTTGTTTTGGGGCAACACAGTGGCTCAGTGGTTAGCACTGCGGCCTTTCAGCGCTGGAGTCCTGGGTTCAAATCCTGCCAGGAACAACATCTGCAAGGAGTTTGTATGTTCTCGCCAAGTTTGAGTGGATTTCCTCCCATACTCCAAAAAAAACCAAAACATACTGATAGAGAAAAATGTACATTGTGATCCCTATACGGGGATGTGAGGCCTATACGGGGCTCACAATCTACATTTAAAAAAAAAAAAAAGTGCTGCTTGTTTTTAATGTGTATAGGTTTCCGTTCCGGGGGGTCCCCAAGCGGACTCCCTGAAAAGAATACCGAACGCAGATGTGAACAGGGCCTAAGTTCTTTTGTATTTAGAAGCAATTTGCATGCCCTTGTCGCACTATTGCTTTTATTCTTCTTATGTCTTAAATATATAGAATATGTCGGTCAACTTTGAGAGAATTCTTTTTTGTGTGCAGCAGGGGAAGGAAGGAGATGTTTTTATCTCTGTAAAAAAATAATGTTTTATTACAAGTTTAACATTCTTACAACCATATAGCACCTCAGAATCATACATCAGTCCCGTATGATAGCTACCTCCAAGTAAGGGTAACTAGTAATTGTCCCCTCCAGCCAAAAGTTGTCAGCCTGCTCCTTTTTACCAATACATCACCTGTGACCCAGGGCTAATATCTGTAGCATGGAGGTGTTGAAGAGAAATCATTTGCAATGCAAAGCATACATGATATCTCCAAAATGTAAATTTCTGTCATTAGTGATACAGTCTTTATTACGTACAAGCTAAAAAGATTTAGTTTGCAATCCAATTAGTTATACCTCAAAAAGATCATTTATACGTTATTATACCGTATCCATAGAAATGAATGAATCCATAAATAGCCATTAATTTAAGTATGGCATACCTACTACACATACTGAACATTAGAAAAGATTAATAAACTACTTAAACAATAATACACAATTCTTAGTCAAAATTTGCAATGTATTACAGAAAACTGTACAAAAAACACTTTTTACATTTATAAACTATATCTTCCCTTGCCTTCTGCAATGGTAAAAGAGAGAGAATCAGAAATACTTAAAAAAATTGTTTTATTGACCATTGAAGCCTGAATAGCCTATAAAAAGTCTATTCAGGCACCGCTAATGTCATTTTGACCCCCCCCCCCCATTTTAAAATAATACCCTGAAAATGATTATTCAAACGGTACTTACCCGTGCACGCTGGGCGGTCCTACACTGTCCAATATCATCCTGCTGTCACGCCTTCCTCTGCTTTCTTCTTCCAGTGACGTCCTCTTGTCCTGGCTCTTCCCCCACCTTGATCTTCTGTTCTTCCGGTGGGTTGTATTCAAATCCCATGCATACGCAGTATCGCTCCCTCCGGAGCGCTACTGCACATGCACCGGCGCCATTTTTGTTGTAGTTCTAAGTAACCCTTAGAACTACGCGAGCGTACTGCGCATGCACAGTACGCTCGTAAACTTTTTCATTCCGGAAGAAAAGATGATGAAGCCGGGGAAGAGCCAGGACAGAAGGGCATCGCCGTAAGCAGAAGAAAGAAGAGGAAGGCGTGCCAGAAAATGACGTCGGACCTGCATCACCGTGCACGATAAGTATAATTTACATTTATGGTTTTATTTTAAAACGGGGGGGGGGGGGGGGGTTTGGGGGTTAAAATAACAGCGGTGCCTGAATGGTCTTTTTGAAGGCTATTCATGCATCTTTGGGGCTCATACAGCATAATTTTGCTAATAGAGCCCCTTCAACGTTCCAGCTGTTTCCTACAGAAGTCTATGGACAGGGAAGTGAAGAACTCTGCTTCTAGTATGTGTTCTCCATCGTCAGTTTTAGGTCCACAGCTACACTGCTTAGTGCTGCTGTATATTGTTCTCTATTCTGAGCCTTCTTCATAGGGCATGTTACAGAGAGATAGGGAGGCAGAATTTTGTGTACTCTGTATGTGGGAAATATCGCACAGAGCATAAGTTGAGCTTTCTCCACTTCTTCCCTTGTCTACTCTGCTGTAATCCATGTTAAGAGTCATAGAAAGATAAAATTGATTTCTATGCTGCCCATAGAAGTCTATGTAGAGGGGTGGAGGAGGAGGAGGGAGCAGCAGCGATAATGTGAGAGAGCAGGGGGCATGGGCAGAAATTATCTTTAGTGGATGAACTTTTCTAAGGATAGGTCAATGTTTTTATCCCAGAAAGTCATCTGAAATGACAGGTTTGCTTTAATGAAGCTTGTTGAGGTAAATAGCCTTTCCTACGAAGGGTCTACATGATTCGGGTACCTGCATCTTTAACTCTTATTCACATCTTGTGCGTACTGCAATAATGGATTTAAGGTGCTAATAGCTAAAAGACATGAAGGGAGGAGATTGTACTGCCTAACCCCCTGGCGACTACTAGCATCACCTCAGTGCATTCTCATATTGAAATTCTCATTCTTAAAATAACATCCACCATTGAGAACGATCACCCGTGGTATTTATTAATAGGTTGAGGCGTCTTCTAAGCAAGTTCTGATTTCTCTTTCCTTCTCATTATGTAGTTATTACCCACGGACCTCCTTGGAAACCAGGAGCAGTTTATCTACAGAACCACTAAGGTACTGTGAAATACATTGTATTAATCGGGCAGATTCCCCCGCATCTGCTCAGCATGAGTCCTTATAAAATTTGCTCAATCTGTTCATTTTAATATATCTTGGCTGTTTTATTACTTATCTTCCTTTTAAGTGTTGGCAATATACCCTAGGTCTATTACTACTCCTAAGGAAGTCAGTATGGGCTTGCTTTAGAAAAGAAGGAATCCAAGGAATAGGAGCAGTAAGAGTGGCCACCTTTACAGCGTATTCTCAATGGAGATGTACCTGTCACCAAATCCATTAGTTGCACCTTAAGTTCTATGTTTAAATATTGGTAAATTATTGTTTTTAGGGACAACACTCCGGCATTTTTTTTTAGCTTAGCATCAAAGAAATTGATTCAAAATCTGCTATTGCTAATGCTGCTGCCCATGTCTAGTACCCGTACCATGTCTAGTACCTGTACCCATGTCTAGCACCTGTACCCATGTCTAGCACCTGTACCCATGTCTAGCACCTGTACCCATGTCTAGCACCTGTACCCATGTCTAGCACCTGTACTCATGTCTAGCATCTGTACTCATGTTTAGTACGTGCACCCATGTGTAGTACCTGTACTCATGTCTAGTACACATGTCTAGTATCTATACTCATGTCTAGTACCCGTACCCATGTCTAGTGCCAGCACCCATATTTACTTCCTTTTTCTGCAAAACAATGCAGTGCTTATAATACTATATACCCTCTAGGACTTTACACTTTGATGTGTCTTTGTAAAGCTGCACTAACTACTACTGGTGACAATGGCGAAGGTAATGGGGGCAGGGTGATCTGACTGTGAAAGTGGGAAGTATGTGAGAGAGGGGACTATAAGGAGAAGACCATGTGAGATGTAGAGAATGTATTTTGCTAGAGGAGGTAGGGCTGAAGAACTGGGTGGGTTGCACTTTAATGAATCTGAAGTCACATGGTAGCTCTCAGTAGTATCTGCAGGTAGCCGATAGAAACCTCTTGTTGGCATTGCAAGAGGTCACACAATGATCATGTGATTTACTGGAGAAAGTGAAAGCAGGATAAGGAAGGACACTTTGAGTAGACGACTATTACTATTGAGGGGATAGTGTCTCAGACCGTGTCAGTAAAAAAAAAATTCTCTACTATCAATTTTCATTTTTTGAACCGCAAAATGCATGCCACCCTGCATGTGGAAATTCTGCCCAGGGTTTTATGTTATGTTTTTCAACAGTGGTGTGCCAAATGAGCATGGAACATATTGCAATACCTTGCATTGCTGCTTTGAAAAGTTTGGTGTTTGAAGGCTGCAGCAGGTGCAGTATAGAGAGTCACCCCCCCCCCCCCCATCATGTATTGCCTTTTTTTTTTTTTTTTTTGCTTTATGTTATACTATAATAATTTTATGTTACTATCACGTATTATACAACACATATGCAGTCCCTTTGCTATGCTGGCCTACAGTAACTTCCTGATAGCAGACCTAAATGAAGGTGACTTGCTAGTTGGATGAAAATTCCAAAAATGTTTTTGTCTATGGCCTGACAAAACGTAAACTGGAGAATTACAACCCACAACCTATCACTCTGTGTATGAGGTTATCTTCAGAATGGATTGAATTGCTTGTGTGAATAAGACATCTGGGCATATATTCAATATTATAATATAATTTGTATTATAATTTTATCCCTAAAGGGGAAATAAGCAATCACATTTCAATAAAGCCCCCAGCTAATCCTTGGCCATTATTTATCAAAAATTCTCCTACATTTGACAATGCATAATTCAAGAAAGATCTACAGGGAATAGGACGTGGTTGGAGAATTTATTGGGGTCTACTGCAGATTACACAAGGTGATGGAGATCTAGATCATCTAGGCCACCCATGGAAAGTCTAGTTAATTCAAATTCCAGTGAAGGTCTTATGTAGAAGGTATGAGGCTTTAAAGTTTTGTTTTTTTGTTGTTTTTTTTTAATTGTGAAAACCATTCAATGAAGTAGTGGTCGGAAAAGTGTGCCCCTTGCTCCATTCAGTTCAGTGGGACTGCTGGAGGTAGCCAAGGTTCAGTGCTTGGCTATCTCTGTCAATTCTAACTGAAATTGGATGTTTTAGGGTCCATTCACACGGAGTAACGTGCAGCGTGACCTGGCATGTATACGCCGTGTGAGATTTTGAGCGCCGTATACGCTCCCATTGATTTCAATGGGAGCCGGGATCGTATACGCCACGTTATTTTGCAGCCGTGATTTTAAGGACGCAAAATCACGGCTGCAAAATAACGCGGCGTATACGATCCCGGCTCCCATTGAAATCAATGGGAGCGTATATGGCGCTCAAAATCTCACACGGCGTATATGTGCCAGGTCACGCGGCACGTTACTTTGTGTGAATGGACCCTTAATTTGTTTTGTTATTTTTTATTTTATTTTTTTGCTGCAACACATCTGCATAAAAAAAAATATATTGTTAGTATCAAGTGAAAATCAACACAACAATTGACATTTTTAAGTTTAAGGCTAAAGCCCCATGTAGTAGGCCTCAGCGAAAAAAAAGTGCTGCGGGACAAACCATGCTGGAAACGCATTGTCGTTTTTCCAGCAGCTTCTTTCACAGCAAGTCCGCAAAGTTTTCCTCGGCGGACTTTCTGCTTCAATTATACCAATCGGGAGACCACCGCTGTTTCTGTAGATATAATTGACATGCTACAAATTCCCAAAACGCAACGGTGTGCGGATATTTTTCTGCAATGTGGGCATGGGATTGGGCCAAATTGCGGCATTTATACCATGTGGGGCCCTGCAACAAAAAAAGCTACGTTTCCATGGGAGTCCTAAAAACATACAAAACCCCTAATGGCTAATGTCAAGTCTAGCACTTTCTGCTATTCTATTTTAAGGGGTTGCCCAACACATTAATTGTCTAATTGGGGACCCGCTGCTTGGACCCATATAGTCACTTACATCCTGCTCTTGACTGGTGGGTTCCTAAACCCTACCTTATCATTACCTAAGGCAATGCATACTACTAGGGTGCTACTGATTAAAAGAGCTCAGCACAATAGAACCCATTATGGCAGATTCATACAATGACACAAGAACACTCATTTACTAATGTTCTGCTTCCACCACCTTGTGTCATATGTATTATAGGAATACAAGGTCCTGGTTTAATTAAGTGTTCTCACATAGGCGCACTATACATGACAAGCCAGCTCTCAGCTAATGTCATCTACAGAGTTTTACATTATTTAGGAGGCCGGATTTGTAGCGCGCAGGAATGTAATTTGCTTCATCTTGAAGTCTGGAAATGCATGATAAAATATGTGTCCCTTTTTTTTTTTTTTTCATGCGTCGATGATCATTGCTTTCATTTCCTGTAGCGTCTGGACACTTTTATTAGATCTCACTTCATCATTTGCAGTTTTAAGAATGTTGTGGCATTTCTCACATTTTCGTTATATCAATGTTTTAAGTCTTCATAAATATTAATTATTACCATTTTTCTGTATTGAAAATGTAGTTACAGATAAGATTGTAGAGACACAATGATCTGTGTAAGTGAAAAGATTCGTTTAAGTCTATAAAGGTCAAGAGCAATTATTTTTACATTTCTCCAGCAGTATAGCTTTATGAGGGCTTGTTTTTGGTGGGACAACTTGTATTTTCCAGCCTTTTCCCCGGGCTCTTTCGGTGTTGGCGCGACGTGGGCAGGCAGAGAGCCTTACACTTCCGATCTGGGAACTCTTGGCGCAGACATGGTGACTTGCTCTCGGACCCTGACCTCCCTCCGTTGGGACATTGGAGAGTCCTTCAGCTCTCCCACTTCCTAGCCTCGCTTTCCAAGTCCACGGGCTTTGATAAGGCCCCTCATGTCTTTTGAGAAGGCCTGCTCTGACTTTGGTCTGCTCAGACACTCGCTCTCAGACTTTTATCAGCTGCTGGTCTCCCCTCATCTGAGCCAAAGACCTTCCTTTTTATCCAAATGGGAGGTGGACCTGGATATGTCTTTATAAGATGCGCAGTGCTCCAGAATTCTGGAGTTTGCCCACAAGAGCTTGACTTCTTGCAAGTTTCAGGAGGCGGGCTACAAGATCGTGACTAGATGGTACCATGTTCCATTTAGGCTACATAAGATCTTCCCGTCCTCCTCTTCTATCTGCTGGCGCTGTGGTACGGAGGAGGGGACGCTTCTAGATGTCTTCTAGAGTTGCCCTGCGCTGAGGGGTTTCTGGGATGGCGTTCACCGATTGATTGTCCAGATATCTCAGATCTCCCTTCCATGTACGCCGGCCCTCTTCCTGCTTCACCTATCAGATCTCCCTCTGTGGTATTACCACAGATCTGCTGTGCGCCACATGATCAATGCCGCTAGGGCTTGCATTCCTGCACTTTGGAAATCGTCTCATCTGCCCTCTCTCTGCCACTGGATTCGTAAGGTGGACAATATTCACTGTATGGAAGACCTCAAGGCCTGGACACCTTGGATTCTCTTCCAGGGTACTCAATTATACAGGGATCTGCTGCGGTAACCCCGCTATGGCTGCCTAGCCTCCACGCCTGGGCTCGGAGCCGTACACCCCCCTCTCTCTCTTTTTTTTTTTTTTTTCTTTCTTCTCTTTCTTTGTCTTTATATGTTTGACTGTTTGCGATGTAACAATGCATTATAACCAATGATTTGACCGATCTGTTTAATTTTCTTTACTTTATTACCGCATTTGGTTCTGTTTTGATTTTTGTCGTCGACCCCTCCTTGTTACGCGGGTCTAGTTCTGTTGTTTCTATATATTTTGTTGTTGTAAATAAAGAATTAATTTTTTAAAAAGTTGTATTTTCCAGTGTCACTTTTACTCATCTATCAGGCTAGACGCTACAGCGATGCCTCTGGTCTGTGCCAGTCACTACACTGGCTGCCTATTCATTATAGAATAAAATATAAAGTTATCACTCTCATCCACAAAGCTCTCCATAATGCCGCACCTCCATACATTTCCTCCCTCATCTCTGTCTACCGCCCAACCCGTGTTCTTCGCTCACTCAATGACCTAACACTTACATCCTCTATTATCAGAACCTCCCACGCTCGTATACAAGACTTCTCCCGAGCTGCACCACTTCTCTGGAATGCTCTACCCCGGACAATCAGATTAACTCCCAACTTCTACAGTTTCAAACACAAACTAAAGACACATCTTTTCAGACAGGCCTATCACAATGTCTAACGTAAACCCTTAACCCTCCTCTGTCTCCGCTCCCACACTTCCCCACATGATATGATGTCATCTAAGGATAACTTTATCTGTCCAAGCTCCATCCACATGTTACAGGACACGACTGTCGACTTCTCATAAAGTCTTATGTTTATGCAATGACAGTCACCTCTATTACAAAAGTGTCTGACCTCTGCATAAGCAATGCCGCCCCTGCTACCTCTTGTGTCACCCCCTCTACCTTATAGATTGTAAGCTCTTGTGAGCAGGGCCCTCAGTCCCATTGTGTGAAATGATTTTCTTTGTAATGTATCTTTCTGTCTGGATTTGAACCCTACAAATTGTACAGCGCTGCGGAATATTTTGGCGCTATATAAATAAAATTTATTATTATTATTACTATTTTGTTTGGGAGGAGAGAATTCAAATTCACTATATTTTTTATGGGTCAGTACGTATGCGATGATACTAATTTTGTATAGGTATTTTGTATATTATACTACTTTTACACAACAAAAGCATAATTTATGGTGAAAATTAATTTTTGTTTTATTGCTTTTTTTGTTTTTAAACAGTTATGTGTAAATAATTTCTACGAAAATGATTTTTTTTTTGTTTTGTTTTGATGGGTCTATACAGGTATATATTTTTTATTTTTTTCTACTATTTGTATTCAGATACATGTATATATATATATATATAGTTATAAAAATTAGTTGATTTACTTTTGGTGGTTGAATTTTTTAGGCTCGCATACAGTTTCTTGCAGACAGATTTTTGAGGTGGAATTGCTTCAAAATCAGATGCCTGCCAACTCTCCCATTCACTTCAATGACAGTCAGGTAGATTTTCTCCTGTAGCTGATTTTTTCATGACCTATCTACAGATAGATTTTGCCTTTCAAACCACATTGAAATGAACGAGAGGCAGAAAAGAAAGGTTTTTGCAAAAAAAATACATAAAAGGTTAAAATGATGTTTGCAAGGCTTCTTCTTTTCTCTATAAGATTTTATATATATATATATATATATATATATATATATATATATATATATATATATATATATATATATATATATATATAGTATATATATCGGAAATCTGTTCCTGGCTACCATTGAAATGAATGGGATGGTTGGGAAACACCTTATTAGGCAGATTTTACTTGCAAAAACTGTATGTCAACTTACCCTTTAAGGTAGCTATAGAAGACATGACACTACAGATTACATATGTAATGCTTTACAATACTTGTATTCCAAAGTATTATAGCCTACGAGTGTAATACTGACAGGCAGTCTAATAGGCAGATGCTCATGACAGACATGGGATCACCATGATAACACATCAGCACCCCATAATCTCTAGGTATCAGTACAAACCTAGTAGTAATATAGTACACAACCTCTGCTTCCAATATCTAGTTATACGTAGGTACAATCAACAACACATACATAAATATGTTACATGATTTTGCTGTAATTTTCTTTAACCTTTTTGGATCAATGGTTTCCCGCCTGTGATAATAATCAGCCCCTTATTCAGCTTTCTCTACAGGAATAACTCGGAGACCCTTATTCAGCTTTCTTTACAGAAATGACATCCCTTTGGAAGGCGAAAGATAATTTCTATGATGATCAGATTGCCGGTCTAGCCTCAGCCACGTAGTTCTGCTGTCACATTTATATTTCAGTATGTTGTACTTTGTGATCCATGTTAACACTATATTCTGTAAGCTGCCATGCATCATAATCATCTCATTTACAATCAGGAGAGAAATTCATGAAGATTTAGTCAGAGATTACTTGTGTGGCACCTCTGTGAAATTTGCATGTGTGATATATGCTCCTGTTAGAGAAATCCACCTGTGTTATACGCTATCTTTCCAACAGGGAAAAGTCATTTACAATGCAAATTACTAATGCAGTAAAAACAGTTAATAGCAAAAAGGGAATAAGTCTCTGAGAAACGGTGAGAAGGCAAGCTATTATTTCAGGCATCAAGCAAAACCCACGTGCCATTTGCTTGTCCAGAAGGGGTCCCATACTTGAGATCTCCATCTTTCACGAGGCCACAGGACACATGACTTCTTCACTATCTGTCTCATAGCGTCTGTGCAATACAATTACAGCCTCGGCCCATTCACTTCCATCGGAGGAGATTGTAATGACATCAAATGGCCACTATGAAACAGGCTACAAGCAAGGTAAACTTATTGTTGAAGCCCCTTACATTAGCTGATCAGTGGGGGTCTTGAGTGTCAGACACCCACTAATCTTTTATTGGTGACCCATCTTAAAGGTAGTCAATAAAAAATCAAAAAAAGAACTGGATAACTCCTTTAGGCTAAGGCCCCATGTAGTGAGCTGCAGCTAAAAAGCACTGTGCGAAAAACCGCAGTGCCAACATATTGAGGCCTGGGCCCCAAATGGCGTAAACAGTTTGGCGTAGCGGAAATGCCACACACTTTGCAGTCCCATCCTCACAGCGAATCCCATACACATACTGCAGAATAATACACGCAACACACATGCTGTGATTTCCAAATCCATTGGGGTTTTGGAAATCTCAACATGTCATTTATACCTACAAAAACATCAGTGGTTTCCTTATAGGTCTAATGGAAGCAGAAAGTCCGCAAAGGAAACCTCTGTGAAGTTTCTCTGAAAATCATTGCCAGAAAAAACGGGATTTGTTGTCGCCATGGTTTTTTCCACAGAACTTTTTTCCTGCGGCCTAAAGGGGTACTCATGCTGTAGGATATTCCATCACTTGTGATTGATGGGTACCTGAGTTCTGGGACCTGCACAAGTCCTTGGAATGAAGGGACCGCGGCGTTTATTTAGTGCTGTATTTCTCTGCAGAAGCCGAGCCACCCACTGCGCAGGGAAAGTGCAGGGCAATGCTATTCAGGGGAATTGGGCCAGCTGCACACCTGGGTGGCAAGATACACTACAGCTAAAACTTAAAAGGGTACACAGCGCTACACCAGCAATGCGGCTCGTTCATACTTAGCATTTTGGAGGACCCCCACCTAATATAGAATGATGACATATTCTAGTCATATGACATCTCTTTATAAGATAAGTGTACCCTTTAAATCTAGTATACATGTTCAGTCTAGTGTAAATGTAGGAGAGGCAAGATTATCAGCTGAGTAGATATGATCTTGTCATTTGGTATAATTTATATTATATCTTGATGTGGTGTCCACATCAAAAGTTGGGGTGCATTCACATCTGCATTGTTTTGTCCGTTCTCCTAGTCTGCTTTAAGACCAGCAGAATAGAAAAACGGTCCATCTGGTGAGACAACAATGGGTCTCAAGACACCCCATTGACTATAAAGGGGTCTGTAGGATGTCCATCATTTTGTTTCTGACATCATTGGATGAAAAAGTCAGAATTGCACAACTTTTTTTGCCTGGTATTTCAGATGTGAACAAAGCCTTATTGTAATTTGCAACAATGCACCCATATAACATTTGCACAGGTAAAATGGAGCAGAACGTATAAGATCTTACGTTAACATTGGGATGCATTAATGATGCCAGAGCCAAACTAGTGAGATTTCACCTTTGGAGTGGCTTTCAAGACTATATTACAGGATTGCATGATATCACCTCTTTAGTATGTCATTATGAGAATGTGAGTTCTAGCAGAGAGGGTTTAGAGCTCCTTCCAGCATTGTAGGTTATTATTAGATCATTCTTAAGGTTAGAAAGAGCATTTTCATCAGCATAATATTAGTGGATTGCTGCTAATGTCGTTTCTTAAAGGGGTTGTCCCGGATTTTTTATGGTCTATCCATGAGGATCAGCTGTTTGGGTTGCTTCAGACACCCATACTTTACGGTGCACAATGCTAGAAATGGATTAGTCTGTGTACAGTGGGCAAGTGCCGGTTCTGCAGGTCTGTTCTCATTGTCAGTAGGAGCAGAGCTGCAGCAATGGTACCTGGCCACTATACAGGACACTGAGTAATCTGCTTCCACCTATGTGCACTGTATATATAGTGTGGGCAATAGAGAGAATCCCCAAATACCTAATCCAAAGAAAGGTCATAAGAAAATCCTGGAAATCTCTTTAGGCAAAGACCCCACATAACAAGCCACAGCCAAAAAGATTTGGATTTGCAGACTTTCTCATTCAATTATTCCTATACATAAAACGCCAGTGTTTCCGTAGGTATAATTTACATGCTACGATTTACAAAAACATAATGTTTATTGAAATTGTGTGACATGTCCATTGTGGGTATTGAATCAGAAAGTCTCCTGAGGAAACTCCTGTGGACTTTGTGAGAATCATAATTTCCTTGTGTTATTTCCGGTAACGTTTTTTGGCTGCGGCTCGCAATGTGGTACTTTAGCCGTAAAACATTGTCCAGAAGTTGAACACATGACAGAAAAAAAACATTCTTGACCGCTGCCACAGTCCGTTTGGTTGTGTGCTACACCTCAGTGCAAGGAAGCCATACACCCCACATGACCAAACAGACTGCAACAGCGGGCAACAGAACACTGAGGGAAGATGCGTATGTTTTGGGGTTTTTTTTAAGGTTACACCTGCCCCAGAACCCTCAGTAGTTTCTACAGTTCCTTAAAGGGAGTCTCTCTTAAAGAGGACCTTTCACCACTTTTGGGCACAGGCAGTGTTATATACTGCTGGAAAGCTGACAGTGCGCTGAATTCAGCGCACTGTCGACTTTCCCGATCCGTGCCCGGTGTAAAGAGCTTACGGTGCCGGTACCGTAGTGCTCTATGGTCAGAAGGGCGTTTCTGACCATTAGCCAGGAACGTCCTTCTGCCTCGCGGCGCCAATCGCGCTGTACTGTGGAGCGGGGAGGAACGCCCCCTCCCTCTGCTCACACAGCTCGTCCATAGACGAGCATTATCAGGAGCGGGAGGGGGCGTTCCTCCCTGCTCCACAGTACAGCGCGATTGGCGCCACGAGGCAGAAGGACGTTCCTGGCTAATGGTCAGAAACGCCCTTCTGACCATAGAGCACTACGGTACCGGCACCGTAAGCTCTTTACACCGGGCACGGATCGGGAAAGCCGACAGTGCGCTGAATTCAGCGCACTGTCAGCTTTCCAGCAGTATATAACACTGCCTGTGCCCAAAAGTGGTGAAAGGTCCTCTTTAACTAATGGCACGTTGGAATAGCCTTTAAAAAGACTATTCTACTCCTACCTTTCATTCTTTGCTTCTCCCCGCTGTTTCTGCAAAATTCTGTTTCTTCTCTTGTACAAATTAGGATTACGGAGCATCGGGGGCGTTCCCCCAGTGCTCCGAGCATCTCCCGTGTCATAACTTTCCACTACTCAAGCGTCCATTTTCCCGTGGTCTGCTACACGAGCGCTCATGTACCAGACAACCAGAAAATGGCTGCTCTGGCATGCGCAGTCAGCTCTGCCTGAACCCGAAGTGGTAGAGCCAATTGAGCATGGACAATATTTTACATATGTACAGTGCTGCATGAGGCCTGTAAAAGGCTTAAGTTCCGGCAAAGAGGAGGAGGGGAGCGATCAGAAGCATAAAAGGGGCGGTGGAGAGTTATGACGCAGGGATGCTCGGAGCACTGGGGGAACACCTCGTTGCTCTGTGATCCTAATTTGCATAAGAGAAGAAACAGAATTTTGTAGAAATGGTGGGGAGAAGCAAAGAATGAAAGGTAGGAGTAGAATAGCCTTTTTAAAGACTATTCCAATCTGTCATTAGTTAATAATGTGTTTTTGTAATGATAGGCTCCCTTTAACTCAACTCTCATTGGGTTTCAACGGCTTGTCTTCTGCAACAAGATCACAGCAGAGAAAGTTATCATGCTACAGAAAATAAAGTTAAACACTGCTACATCTGTAGATAAAATAAAGATTCTTTTTTTGGCAGGGCGCACAGGGTTTCAGTTTGCACTCCTCACTTTTTATATTCATGGATATTGAGGTATTTTTACCTTGCATATGGTGTAGAATTAGATCTTATTAAAAGCACCAAAACTTTTTGCAACCCCATTAAATGAAGCACAGCATGAGCCGCCCCTTACTTCCCATTCTATGTGTACAATTTAATGCACAGCGATACACATCTAGCAGACAGAGAATCTGTCTTGTAAATCCTAGAACAAAATAGGTAGCAACCCAATATCTCTTTCAAAGACTTTGATTCATTTTGTCTGGGATCGTGAGATGAAGCTTAATGCTTTTTTATTGAGTTGTTTGAAGGAAATGAGAAATGTTGAAACTCAGCGGCTGCTGCTGACAAAAGTCTTCATTTGCATTCCCGTGCTGGCAGATTACTGCTAAGTATTAGTGACTGGCAGCTAATTCACCCGCAGCTTAACAATACCTGTCCCAGACTTCAAAATGTGAAGGAGACGATAAAGTGCTCTCGTTTCTACATGGAAGATCGTGTGTAGTGGAGGCCAAAATTACAGTGCAGGCAAAATCAAGGCGGGGGCAGGGGGATCTCTTTAAATCTTTCCATTAAAATAATCAGTGTTTTGCCGCGTTTCCACCCTAATTATATGTAAGTGCTTCATTGCTGGATTTTTGTTGTCATTGCTCCTCCATAGTAATTAGCATCCCATATAATCTGAGTAAGACGCCTATTATATTCTTATGTAAATACACCAATTTTTTATTTTATTTATTTTTAATCTCCAGAAATTAGTGTTGGTGTTTTTGCCTATGCATGTGATAGACTGCAATACTGATAACCAATAGGGCTGTGCAAGACCAACTGCAGGATTATTTAGGTCCTTAGGCAAGTGTTACAGTGGACTCCCTTTCTACCCTTTACACTGATGGACATACCCTCCAAGGCCTAGTGAGTCTGGTATTTGGCCATATTTACCTGGCGATTACGCAAGACCTGAGGTAATGGCCAAACACCATATAATTTATTGTGTATATTGTCTGTTGATCAAATTGAATCCTATCTGATGTGCTTGATATTTTTCTGTGACATTGAAGCCTTTCTTTAGAGGCAAATGGCAGGCTGGTTTCCTAACATATACTGACAGAAGGTTGTGATGTATGCAGAGACGTAACATGAAGTTTCTGGGCACAAATGCAGAATCCATACTAGGGCCAACTAGAAGGTATTGTTTATAGTAATCGCCTCCTTATATGTATAAGAAATAGCATAGGTGTCCCTTAAGGCCATGTTCACATGGGGTTTTTTGGTTCGGAACCTCAGGCGGAGGCTGCCTCAGGTTCTGGTCCAAAATACAGGTAGCTGCAACTGGATACTGGTGCAGTGCACTGGCATCCAGCTGCGCACTCCGCTCCGGATTAGGCCCAAATGAATGGGTCTAGTTGGGAGGAGGGAGTGTCTTCAGGCAGATTCACGAAGACATGACTGGCTCCCATTAATTTCAATGGGAGCCGTGTTTTTGGTCAGGATTTTGAAGCGAATACGGCCTCAAAATCCTGATCAAAATACCCTGTGTGCACTCAGCCTAAGGCTCCTGTGTGCCTAGCCTTACTATTACTGTGCCTAACCTTAACTAGTACTATGAACCCCTCAACTTGCACCCCTGGATGTATGCCTTGAGGATCCTATTGTTAAAAAAAAAAAAAAAATTACATAAAATTCCATTTTTACTGGACTGCATTTTCAATGTGACAAAAGGGCCAAGTGAATTTATATCCAGGTCAGATTGTTAGATCACACCTTTTGTATGACATTCTGTTAGAGGACCTTTCACCACCTCCACCAATACCAGTTCTTTGCATCCTTTAATACTCACCACTTCACTGATTCTGGCACAGTTAGAATTTAATTTTCTCTGTAGCCCCCAACCATTCCAGAGCAATCAGTGCTGTTACTTTCAATGCCTCATATGCTAACTAGACACTAGCAGAGCAGGCAAGGGGGCGTGACTCAGAATCCCAGACAGTGTAAGTACCCTGAGTCACGTCCCCTTGTCTGTTCCTGTCTGACACCACCCAGGTGACAGTAGAGAGTCTAGTTAGCATATCAGGCTATGATATAGCTCTAGCTGTTCTTGTTGCTCAGGAATGGTGGGGGGCTAGAAAAAAAATTCCAACTGCGCTTAAATCAGTGTAGCAGTGACTATTAAATGATAAATAGAGCTGGACTTGGCAGAGGTGGTGAATGGTCCTCTTTGCATCTTAAAACATGTGTTCGCCAAATGCTGCCCAGAAGATTCTTTTTAAGTAGGATCTATCATCAGATCACTTTACAATAAGGCAGCCCTAATAACTAACATCTCTGAGGTGCTGTTCCATCCATTGATCTGGTGGCAAATCTCATACAACTTATCATCCTATATCTTCTGTATATGCCCAATGTAAAAACAGATGTAAGAAAGGCATTTCCAATGTCGACATATAATTTGTGAATCAAACATTATAGTAAGAGGGCAGAGGAAATGTTCATATTTTGGAGTGGCAATAACCTCCATCCTGAATCCCTCATCCGGAAGTATTCCTGACTTATCTTATTTGATCTTATTAAAAATCTGAGTAGAATAGAGAATCGACTCCTCGACCTTTACATTTCTATAATTTACCACCCAACAGTATAATTGACAAGTGTATATTGTATATGGCATACATATTCCAGCCCCTGAAACTTCATCATAGCAGATCACATTTGTAAGCAAACTAATGGTTTTGGGAGCCATTGAACAGGTTTATGTTCCACATCAATATAAGTCAGTAGGAAAAGTTGACAGATGGGGAGCTGGGGCTGAAAGAGAAGCTTTACTCTTCAATACTTGTGTAATGAGAACTTTCCTCTACTTATTATAAGTACTTATGTCCCAGAACGCAATTATTATGAAGACCTCTGACCTGTGAAACATTGTGAGGGTTTGCTGTACACCGATCAATACAGAAAACTACTTGTATTAATGGCAATCTGGTAGATAGATATGAGATAGATAGATAGATAGATATGAGATAGATAGATATGAGATAGATAGATATGAGATAGATAGATACGAGATAGATAGATATGAGATAGATAGATACGAGATAGATAGATATGAGATAGATATGAGATAGATAGATTGATAGATAGATCGATATATAGATGGATACAAGATAGATATAGATACGAGATAGATACGAAATAGATATGACATAGATAGGAGATAGATAGATAGATAGATAGATAGATAGATAGATAGATAGATGGAAAGATAGATAGTTGTAGGTACGGTAGATGAAAAGAGAGATACAGTAGATAGATACTGCAGATAAATGGTGGCTAGATATTGTAGATAGAAGATATATACTGTTGATAAAGTAGATTGTAGAAAGATTGAATATAGATACTATAGAGTAGATTGGTAAGATAGATAGGATTGAATATAGACAGATACAGTAGATTGATAAGATACTGTAGATAGATGGGCACATTTACCTTTACCATTGATAGAGCCCAAATGTGGTGTGAACATATCCATACCCATTACTTAAACCTAATGTATAAAAATGAATGCAATGTGGGCAGTGTACAACCGTCTTACAGTATGACAACCTGGCCCCGCTTCACTAACCTTTTATACTTGAGAGCTTTTCTTCAGTTCAGGAGCAGATATCTAGTATTTTTTTACTAGGGCAATAGGATTTGGTGAGAGTGCTGTGAAGCACCACATGGTTCTTACCATTAACTCTATTGACTAGTGCAGGGATTACTTACATTATCAAGACAAGTGTGACATCTGGAAGACTGTAATGATTTTTTTTCTGGTTTTGACATAAAGCCTGGAAAGCTTCTGCCAGCTGTGTGTAAAGGTCATGTAGATACATGTAAGTCGCTATAGTGCTGTATACCCCCCATGCGGTAAGGGCACAGAGTATGGATGCGCTCACAGATGCGTTGTCGTTCTTTTTGTTCTTTGGTTCCATCATAAGAGCAGTGAAGAGGAATTGCCATCAGTTTATCTCGTTGTTGAAAAAGTCAGTAAACATAAAAATGGATGACTTCTCGTAGTCGCTGTGCACATTACCGCTTTTAATGTCTTTTTACTGCCCTTTACGTCGACTGCTGGATCATTTCTAATGCCACTGGCCTCGTATGCAAGTAAGACAAAACTGTATAAGCGCTCTACTATGGATGATAGGACTTCAAAGGTCAATTTTCTTAGTCATATCATCTGGAAATGAGCTTTAGTCTTGCAAGAAGCAGACTAGCTACAGTACTTGTGCCACATGGAGTGCCTATGTAGTAGTATTGTTGGTGCTGTGTTTTCTGTTGTCTATATTGCATTAGTTTTAGTACGAACACTATGGCGTGTATTTGTCGAACATTCATCACCACTCCCAACTTATTGACACATGGCTGATTTTGTTCCAAATAAAGTGACCTTTTGACTTTTTTCCCCCAAAAAGTGACCATGCCATAAATTACAGCTATGTGCTTAATTTATTAATAGGCATGTCTCTTAATAAAATAGGTGCATCTCCATTTTGGCACACAGGGGGTAAAGACTGGTTTTGGAAATGCCAGTCTTGATAAGTCCCTCCCTCCCATTCTTTTGTTTCTTATGTGATGGGCTTGTAACTGGATGAGGTGATTGACTGTAGATTTTCTCAGTACCTATGAACTAAAAGTCAGCTGGTCATACACATAACTTAGTGGGTTATACATATAACAGAGCTGATCATACATATAACATAGTTGGTCATACACATAACTTAGTGGGTTATGCATGTAACAGAGCTGATCATACATATAACATAGCTGGTCATACACATAACTTAGTGGGTTATACATATAACAGAGCTGATCATACATATAACATAGTTGGTCATACACATAACTTAGTGGGTTATACATATTACAGAGCTGATCATACATATAACATAGTTGGTCATACACATAACTTAGTGGGTTATACATGTAACAGAACTGATCATACATATAACATAGCTGGTCATACACATAACTTAGTGGGTTATACATATTACAGAGCTGATCATACATATAACATAGTTGGTCATACACATAACTTAGTGGGTTATACATGTAACAGAGCTGATCATACATATAACATAGCTGGTCATACACATAACTTAGTGGGTTATACATATAACATAGCTGATCATACATATAACATAGTTGGTCATACACATAACTTAGTGGGTTATACATATAAGAGAGCTGTCTACTAAAGTCATTCTCAACCTGAAGATTTCCAAAGAAAATCTGCTCAGAAATTGTTTCCACGACTGTCTTACTCCCTTCCTGCAGAAACAATCTTTTGGGCTAAGGCAGCTAAAAAATGCAGTGCAAACGCAGAAAAAAAACAAAACAAAAAACGCTGCATTTTTTTGTGCCGCATTTTTCATTGCAACCCCACCCTGTTTACGTCTATGGGGAAAATGTTTCCACAGATAAAATTAACATGCTGCTTATTTCCACAGCATTTTTTTTCCTGCAGTGTGTGAATAAGATTAAATGAAATTTCTTTCAATTCGCTGAGATGGTAAAACGGTGTTTTGCCTTTCTATGCAGGGATCTGGTCTTGTATCACTTAATAAATAGGTGTATTTACCAATAATTTGAGAATATTAGGGTTTAACTCCTGTAGGAGCTGTGATGATGCTAGTTTTGTAGGTTGTTACCCAGCTTTTCCAGAAACGGATAAGGGCCCTCATCCCTATTGGGGGAATCAATTTATTACACTGTAATGTCTCATTTAGTCTGTACATGATCCCTATGATTTGTAAAGTGCTGCAGAATATGTTGGTGCTACATAAATAAAAATAAATATTAATATTCTGAACTTCCTAAATAGTTTCTAATAATGTAAAGGGGTCATCCGGTGATAGACATTTATGCAAAATCTATATAATGATGTGTGTCCCAACGGTGGAAGAAGAAGGTTCTCCAGCCACCCTCTAGCTTCTTAAAGCTTGTCTTACTCCTTTGTCTCTCTATTAAAAGACAATAGAGAAAGCTAGACAATTATGTAGAGCAAGGGCGAACCCCCATTCTCCAAAAAAGTGGGGGCCCCAGTAGTGGAACCGCATGATTCAGATGCTGGAATACTCTTAACTACATTTTAGATACCGGTGATTCTTTTCCTTTACTTTAATGGACTGTTCTTCATTATTATTCTGCCTTTATGTTTCTTTGGCTTGTAATTTGCTGTTTTTACACCAGACTCCCGGTTTTGTGTGTCCCTGATGCTCAGCATTTGTGTACATGACCCCTCCCAGACGTGTCTTTGTGTGGAGGGGTCTCTATGAGGGCCTTTGTACTGCACGCTACACACACATTATTATTCCCCTGAATGGCAGGGAAGGCTGTCATCCAGGTCCCTTTTCGGCTGTTATCAATGTGTTCCTGTTTCCTTAGAAACCAAGGAGGGCCAATCCCAGGGCCCCTACCTCTGGCTGGGAGCCTGTCCCCTCTGTGCAGCATGTGGCTCTCATGATAGCTGTTCACACAGACCTGACTGACAACGTGTGCAGGGAATAAGATAAGATCCTTTATTTTAAGGCAGCCAGGGCGTGCGCTGACATTTCTTTTTGTTACGGACTCACATGTTGTGTGACAATGGACTGGACGTGTCCGGTGACAGCAAAGTGAGCCGTCCTGACGATTTCTTCTACAAAGAGGATTTTCTGGGTGTTTTTCTGGAGAGCCTTTGCTTGGGGATTAGCAGGAAAATGACCCTTGAGGATGATCAAAACCTGTGTGGATTAGTTTCTTCTCCCAGACAAAGATCTCACTAACTTCCAGTAATATGAAGAGGTTGGAGCAGTCATTTGGAGATGTCTTTCTTCTCTTACTGGATCTAGGAGGAGTTTGTTACTTGTTGGAGATGCAGAATTTTCCCATGCATCTGAGCCAATGTGTGGTAAGGCACCTGCTGGCATTGGATGGTGCCATCTAGGCACTCCTCACCCATCGCTACCAAAATGATGAAGTTAAAAGCCTTCTGTCTGGATTACTGGCAGTTTCTGTGTCTTCAACCCCTCCACGGGCTCTATAAGAGGTATGACAAGTCAGTATCCAATATTTGGTTTGCATAGAATAAAGTGTATAATGTAATTGAATAGATTTAGTATATACATTCAGTAGATCACTATTCTTGCTTATATATACATGTATAGTAATGATCTGAGCTCATCTGTTCGGGGGATATTCCCTGTACTTCTCTCATGTTGTCTTCCAAAGCATCAAGATCAAGGGTTACTGATATGAGGATGTTGACAAGATGGAGATATGTGCCATTGGCTAATAAATAGTTAATCTGCAGGAGGCTCAGGTCCTGTGACAAAGCATCTTTGTGACTGATGGTGAGCAGGGAGGAGGGAGCCGGGTACAGGCAGATGCATTCATATTCATGAGCAGCGACATATCCTTTATACCGGCAGATATCAGCAGATACACACCCACCATCCACACAATAGATTATAGACCTTCGCCTTTTTGTTCCTGCTTCCGCTATGTCTAGTTCACTTGCCCAAAGTGCTGAGATTCAGCTGCCTCTTTCCAAACTAAATTTAGCCTGGGAACTTTTATGTGCGATAACATGACGCCTATTTATTATCACGTGGACCTAGGTCACTGGTGACTCCTATGACTTCTAGAAGGCACGTGATGAGGTCCACTTGATGTACTCATACCTGTGACTAAGCAACTGGAATGATGGCAATCCCAATCCAAAATCAATGTTTTAGATTTGAAGGACACCTCTACTTCAACAAGTCTAGTAAATACTTCTTATAGGCCAGTATATACAAGTTTATTACGGGAGCATTTTATACTGAGAGTCTTGACCCAACAGCAGGTCTTCTGAGCCTAGATTGCTACAACTCGTGAGTTTGGATCAGTAGATCCACCATCATGCAAGGACGTAATACAGGCACATAAATATGCCCATATTACGATCATGTAAAACTGACCTGAAGACAATATTCACATCCATCAGATTTATTGCTGTGGTTAAAAATCATTTCCCTGCTCACAAATGGGTTTGGTTATGCAGTGTATACATGGATTTCTACAATCCCTATTTAGATAAATAGTATAGTCGCAGAGATTTCTACCAGAAACCCGTCATATACGATTACACCCTTGTGGCAAATTCACTTCACCGTGTCTATTTCTCATCTATGAAAAACAGAAAAATTTATATGTTTTTAAGAGCCATTTTGCAGCCATTCCGTGTCCATGTATCCATTTTCGATGGCTGTCATCCATTTTTAATGCAAAATAACAAAAAAAGAAAATGGATACATTTTATTGTTTTGTTTTTTAAGTCCAGCACAATGATCTGTTTTTTTACTGACATAATTCGGATATCAGTCTACTTTTATGTCCATTGGAAACGGATTCATTCATTTCTATCGGGTCCGTATGTCTGGCAAAGTGGACAAGGATTGAACATATCTGTATTTTAACTGACCATCTTTTCTGTCCTACAAAAAAAAAAAAAAAAGGAACATGTGAATACACCCATTTATTCTGACTACTTTTCACCATCAATTAAAGAAAGCCTTAGGACTTATTCACACATCAGTTTTCACAGACGTGTGCTGTCAGTATTGTCCACTGTTGGCATACAGATCTATCGTTTTAATGCGTGAGCTTTAGCAGCGGTGCTTTATAATACTTTGGTTTTGTGAAAAACAGACAGTACACAGATGTGATTTTCATGGCCCTCTAGACTAAGTGAATGGTGTATAGTCTACAAAATAGAGCATGTCGTTTTGGGTTTTTTTCTATCTTCGGTCAGAACCCCCCCCCCCCCCCCCAAAAAAAAAAACAAAAAACGTCTGTCTGAGTGGAGAGATAAAATGGATCCATGTGCTATCTGTATTGAACACAGACAGCACCCGCCCATTAAAAATGGATGTATGACTAAGCCCTAAAGGTGGTCCTAAATGTTCAGAATGTAGTCAGTCTTTCCTGTGTGGGTGGAAGATCCAAAAATCAACATGGTAGACAAACCTGTCATATCAGAGAGATTACTTCAATAATAGAAACCAACAGAGTGGAGCGCATCACATGCGTTATACTATACGCATGTAGTTTCCGCCTAAAGTAGGTGAAAAACTATAACCCAACACATCACATTTTTGACAGCTAATAATTATTATGATTTTTTTTAAATGATCCTCAAGAAATATGGTCAAAATTGTCGGCTTTGGCAACTTTTCTCTTATGTCCCTGGGCAGGTTAAGGCGGCTTCAAAAATGGTCCTTGGCTCTGAAAGACTGAAATTGCCCCCCCCCCCCCCCAGCCTAAAACAACTCTTCATTTGTTCACACTCCCAAGGTCAGCGAGGAGCACCAGCTGGTTGTGTCATCTCTCATTGTTGTGCTTAGATGGGACTCAATTACCCTTTGTTGTCCAGCACGTGTGAGGTTTAAAGCACTCAGAGCAGAGAAGGAAATTAGGGACAAGATGTAGAACAGAAGACTGGAAAATTATAAATGCTTCCAATTTGCTGCCAATTACAACCTAGAAAGCCATTGAATAGGCAAGAGCCCACCAAGAATGTAGACAGGATATAGGACTGCATAGAACAGAGACATTGTATGCTACTAAATCAGACATCAATGGAATAACATGGTATATAAGCGGCTCATACATTAATTATTACAGTTTGTAATGACCAGCCTCTTAAAGGGGATGTCAAGGAAAGTATAAATATGGATAAACTGTCTAAGCACTCGGCAGGCTCACACTTCCTTACTTCTAAATGTCGCCTCTGAGTGATCATTTTGGGGACCACAGCTGTAGAAGAGATGAGGGGCGTGATTGTCTAATTATGACTCTCCCTTGGGCATGGGATACGTACATAGATCCCTATGGATTTATCCCATGTGTTTGAAGAACACATATGCAAACATACAGCGTTATCTCCCCTCCTCCACATCTGTGGCCCCAGCTATATATACTTTTTTTTTTTTTCTTAAAACACCATCATTTTTCTATATTCAATCTAAGGAAATGTAAATTCTTTTTTTTTTTCTATTTTTTTTATCTTGTTTTGTATGATTTCTCTATAGGGGCATACCTTGAAGTACATAAGCCCCTACTAATGAGGACCCTACTAACCTTGTGCCATTTAGAACAGTGTTATTTTCCAGAGTGACCCCTTCAGAGTCTGGAGCCCAGTCGTAGCTGCTGCCGCTGCTCCCCCTATAGCTGCGCCCCTATTATTTATTTACCGACTTGAAGGGACCTCTCAGAACTACCCATCTCATATAACTGTAGGGTTGTGGGATTGTGGGGTGGGTCCTCCAGAGCAAAAGACGTTGTTTTTAGGGGCTCCTCATTCAGGCCAATAAATGGTTATGGGAAATTTTGGATCTTGTCTATGAGAAGCATATAGCCAGGGGATGTCCTAACCCACCCATTAAACTGCTTTCAGTATATTGGTTATTTATTAGCTCTTGATATACACATTCTTGTTGTACGTTGCTTTAGTAACACCAACTCTATTTTGTTTCCCTGTGAAACCGTAAATCTGTAAAGGACAATCACATTCTCATGACGTGTCACTTAGGCCAAAATGTATTAAAAAAAAAAGTTGTAATTACCTTTGAGATGAAGCCTTATGGATGTGCGTATTGTTGGTTTATATGCTCTATCCCTAAGCACAGGTTTCCTTCATAGGCATAGTATTTTACGCTACACTGTATGTGCTTATTGTATCTTTGTGTAACCTTTAGTTAGTATAGGTTTATTAAAGAGGAGCAGCCACATTTTCCTGTCCTATGAATTAAACATCACTTTGCACGGGTTGTAAGACTTCAATGGTGAGGACACTGACCCGAAAAACATGAGGCAGGAGTCCCTGATGCTGTGGAGTCCCAGCTGTATTTGTTATGTGCTGGCTTGTAGCCAAGTTCATGACAAGTAGCGCTCTCTGCTTGGCATATCACAGCCTTGTTGTATGGTCTGAACCTCTCTAGTATACACAGTCACTGTACTGAACATTTATACCCATCTTTTTATTCTTCTACAATTTATCTCCAATATTTGTGTCGACTTCTGCCATTAGCAATTAATAAATAGCCAACATGCTGGTAAAGCTGGCAGATTTAGCTCCATATGATCTATCTGGCACCGGCGTATCATTCCTAAGGAATTGGCACCATTTGGCCGGAGTACAAGTGTCAGTGGATTGAGATCTGCAATGTGCTCATTAGCATATTTGCATATTCATAAGCCATTATGCTACTCATGAAGTTTTCCTTCTGACAGATTTTTACAAATATTTTGACAGTATGGTAAATAAAGCATAAAACTGTGTCTGTGCCTCTCGCGAACCAGATTATTAGAACAGGAAGCTGGGAACATGAATGGCTGTTCTCTCCAGCACTAGGAAGTCCAAGTTCACATTATTGGCGAGCCTGCTTAATATTCTGGACCACAGAGCAGGGGTTAAAATTGTTTGTCTGAAGAGACCCAGATTGTCTTCTGATCCATGTCACAAAGTTGTAAAGCAAGTTACCATTATATAGATATTGCTTTGAAAGATTGTGGGTTGGTGTAGAGTTAATGTGTATTTACTAACTGGACATTTATAGAAACTGATAGCTGTGCAAATAAGATTAGGTAAAAGAAGATGAAATTAGACTTTGACCCTCCTGTAACACCACCTGGGACTATCCCAAAGACCGAAAGAAACCAAAACATCTGTAGGACCATTTATCACCTTTAGCAAGTAGTGTCCCTTAAAAATGATGACCTATATGCTGACTGGTCATAAGTCGAGGATTGGCAGAAGTTCAACACCCGGGATTTCTGCCGATCAGCTGTTCTAGAGACCACAGTACTCATTGTCATAGAAAACCAAGCACAGCAATGTACATTGTGACACACCGCTATCATGTCAAAGAGCTGATCAGCGTGTGTCCTAAGTGTCAGATCCCCAGCAATATTCGATGACCTATCGAAAGGTAGATCATGAATTGTATAAACCCAGACCACTCCTTTAAAGACCCCTTATACATGTAAGAGAGAGGTCAGTGAAACCCTGCTGACTTTGCTTGGACCAGTTGACTATGTTATATGTATGGAATCCTCCTGACTCTACAGATAATGTCAGGGAAAGATGGATCAAGCAGGTTGAATTTCAGCATCTGATTGTTTTGTATTATTATTAATAGTGTATAACTAATTTGATGTGTAGTTTGTTGCATATTTACTTTCCTAGGAAATCAATTATCGGTACTAACTTTTGAACGAATTTAGGAATGAACTTTATTTTAATTATATTATTAATTTTTACTGATTCTTACTGACCATGGCTGTCAGCCATTTATGAAGGCATTTGACTCTAGCTGTCAAACATAGAGGAGTCCGAGTCAGTGGTTTTGGGCTACCAACTCCAAAGCCCTGGTACAAAGTAGATACCAAGAAATAATTGAGCACAGTAGAGTGAGATATTTTGTCAGTACAATATAGAGCCAGTATGGTTGACTTTGCCAGACACCTTTCTCGTGCCTCTCCTGACAGCCAAAGGATGGGTCATTGACATTCAAAGGCCCTGATTCTTGTTCCCTACCCTTTATGTCATCTATGAAGTGAGAGTCGGGAGGCCCCCTTATTCAATGGTTGACCAGAAATCAGGGTTCAGCCTCTGGCCACAGATTATATCCTATGAGAACTAAAGGGATATGTTGAAATCCAAAAGCCCAATCCTTCTCTGCCTGACATCTGACGTCAGGGGGAAGTTACACGGTCAGACGGATATATGACGAGTGCCGCTGTTCTTACAATGCCTCGGAGTATGACATTGCTTTTCTCCTCCTAGCAATTATGTTACCATCTGGGGCTTATATTGATCAGGTGTATAAACTGCACAAAGGACAAAGGAGTAATGGCAATATACTGACAGATGCCATTTTAGGGCAGTATGATGTATTATCATGAGCAGCTTATAACACATATATCATCACTTCCATTCATGAATATTTGTGAAGCTCCTGTCACACTGGTTCCTTCTTGGCGGCCATTAGATTAATCTCTCTTACCGATCACTGTTCCTTTAACAAAAGTTTCTGGAGTGATGCTCTGCAGCAGGACCAGGAATTAGGCCAAAGTTCCTTCCCTCTAGTTGTGTACAATAGAAAGTGCTCTGAGAGCATGGGAAGAAAATTAGGTATTTTCACTCCCAATCCAAATCTTTCAAGACAATTTTCTGCAGTTTGCTTCCAAATGAGTTCCGGTCCATGCGAGTCGAGAGATTGCGGCTGGAATAATGAGGAATTAAGTAAAGTTTAGGCCTTCGGTTTAGTGTTGATTGTCCTGCACCAAATTCTGTACAGATTGTAAATGATGTGTTTAGATTTCGTAGACCTCGCTTCTGTAATTCCGTGATTTATGCTGTCATCTCTTTGAACTGGGATCGGCTGGGGGGGGGGGGAATTGCTGCATTAATTACATCTAGACCACTGAAGCGTGAAGGAGAATTATCATTAAAATGTAGTTTTCCTCTTTTTATGGTTATTTTAAAATGAAATCTTCTGGTGCTTCTCTCTTCAGTTCTGTTCTTTCCTTGTATAAGTAAATGTTTTCTATCCCAATTTACATGTCTCATTCCGTTGTCCCTTGGCTACTTGGTCCAGTGTTTCCAGGGGCGATCCTTGCTTTTCCTCTGCTTGTGGTGAAGACTGAAATGGCGCCCACCATCCTCTAGACATAGGACATTACGACATTACGTATGGCAACACACAAAACACTTCACATGGCTTAGTAATGGGATCGATGACATATATGCCAAAAATGCTGTCTATCCAAAATCAGGAAAGGACTTACTTTTTCATGTATGGTGCGCCCCCAAGTTTTCTATGATATTATTACATAATTACAATCTTACCCAAATTTGCAAAGACTTCCTTGAATTTTAAGACAATCCCAGCAAATTTGACTTGTCTCTGTAAACTCTACCTGAAATGGGTGACGTTTATGCAAGCTCCAACCAAAAGTGGATTTCAAGGCGACCTCCAATTATAAAATTACTTTTCATAAATGAATAGTACATGTGAATATAAAAATGTAATATATCTTAATAAGAAAATCTGTTTCTTTCTCCACTTATTAAGCTGCTGTCCACCTCCTTATATTCACTCACACTCTTGTCTCCAAGAGGATCCCTTGTAGTTATCATCATACAGAAGTGTATGGAGAGGGAGGTGGAGGAAGAGGCTGTTGATTGTGTTATTGCCCCATTTTGTGTAGTGGTAGAGTCTTATCTTGAAGATTCAGTAGGGTTAAAATAATTTTCTCACACTGTTGCAGAGTTTAGCAGTCACAGTTATCCAAAGCCCCCTCCCCTCCACTCCCCTCTCCATACACTTTTATGTAGACTGTAACTCACTGCTATGTGAAGGAAACATGTTTCTTTAATAATACATATTAAAGTTTCTAATGGACCCCTGATCTAACACCTAAAACAACACCAAAAACTGCATGTGTGGGCCTAGCCTTAAAGGCATTGAATCATTCGGGGTATCACATCGCTTTTTGCTGTTTTCTCCTCTTAGAAACTGATGACAATGAACATTTCTGATAGAAACCCCCCAGTGTTGAGCAAGTTATAGTAAGGAAATCACAATATGCATATTGTAATTGTCATTTCAATGTCAAGGACCTCTCGGTTAGTAAGAAAAGTCCCATTATCATACAATAAAATTGCAGTATTCTCTTTAGATAGTTTACTTGTGTGTCTTCAGTCCTTACAAGTTACAATTACAAAGTTGAGACTGTTGTGATGCAGAGACCTCAAGACATTTCCTGTCCAGAATTCCTTCAAGGTCAATGTTCTCAAGGAGTTTGGCAAAGCAGCATCCAGTCATCTGAATTTCAATGTCCACTTAAAGCACTTAAAGGGGTTGGCCACTTTCAGACCAATATTGAAAGAGAAATGTTATGGTTTGTATAATAAAAAGTTGTACAATTTTCCAATATACTTTCTTTATCAATTCCTCACAGCTTTCTAGATCTCTGCTTGCTGTCATTCATTGTTACTTCTTGTGGGTAAAACTCTGACCATGGTCATGTGATTTACGGTCCATGGTCATGTGATGAGCACACAGGTGCTGCTCGTTACAGTCACAGCACAGTAATCAGACATCTGCCTGGTAACGAGTCATGCACCTGTGTGCTCATCACATGACCATGGACCGTAAATCACATGACCATGGTCAGAGTTTTATCCTCTAGAAGTAACAGAATGAATGACAGCAAGCCGAGATCTAGAAAACTGTGAGGAATTGATACAGGAAGTATATTGGAAAATTGTATATCTTTTTATTTGTCTCTTAATATTGGTCTGAAAGTGGCCAACCCCTTTAAGGACCTTTTATATATGTCTTACAAGTCCTTTTAGAAATATTTTTCCAGGTGTCATTGATCGAGTCTCTTGTCTGTAGACCATTCATTTTCAACTCTAAAGTTTCGCACTTGGATGCAAAGATCATTTGAATGAAAACACCATGACTTGCCTTATACCGCAGCCCATCAATAGCTATTCCTTGAGTATTTGGACTACTACAGAAAAATGAGTGTTACAATTTGTTTGTTATGAAATTTATTCCAACCTACGCAATCTATAGTAGAGCTAAAAGAGGAATTGGATTGCTACCGTAAAACTTTAAGTCTCTGTGTGATAAAAATCTGTAAGGAATTACAACAGTTAAGATAAAATTAAGGGTTGAGATCAAAATCCTAGAAGTTTCTGCCTACCTGTGAAATACTGTCCCATAGGATTACAGTATAAGACAGTATTGCGAGGGAAGGCGAGGACTTCTAGTATCGTTGATAACTAGGCTTCTCCCTTAATAGTGCTCAGGCTAGTAAATTTAACAAACACACAGGTCGAGTTTCACGGTTGTCTCAATATAGACTAAGTTGGGATTTCTACGTTCAAATTTTCTGTTTTGGGTTTGGAAGCGTCTGTGATTGGTTGACACTTCAAGCTAAACACAACCAATAAAGATGTCATATATTTATATCAAAATTTGTTACTTATATCTGTGATATAACTAGACCCCAAAATTATCTCAAATCCCAGAGTAGTCCTCTAAGTGCATCCAGACCCTAGATCAAAACACTAAAAAGAATTTAGACTGCAAAACAGAACCTAATATTAATCAGACCCAGAATAGATCCTTAACATTCATTCAAACCCCTCAAACTAATCCAGGCCTCAGAGAAGACAAAAATAGTAAAGTATATACTTACCACTCCCTGTGACAGTAGCCAGCATCAGTCGCTTGGTGCATTGGAGGAGAGAGAGACACTCATTTTTTCCTTTTCCATATTCAGTCTGGGATCTGCATGTTACTGCCCTGCTGTAACAGATTAATACAATGCTAAACTCTTGTTTTGTGGAGCTCCCCTTTAAATTAATTCCTAACAGTTTGCTGACATGACTTTGAATGGCCTGTCCTGCTTACTCATTGTTTTCCATGTTTGATTTCCATTGCTGAGCAGAGAAGATGCAGGAGATGAGGAGCACGCAGAGAGAGCCCCATGATAATGAAGCTGTTTTTATAAGAGAACCTTAATCCTGAACTATTTTCACAGTATTCTTCGCATTGCCGAGATTTTGTTATTGACTGCCACAATCCTAACCTTTAAAACAGTTTCTAATGAATGTAAAGCGCGCTGTTCTTCTCCTCTCACTAATGATTTGTTTAATTGATCGCTGGCACTTTCAAGTAGAAAACTCGGTTTGGATTAATTCCATATCCTTGAGTCAGATAGATGCTAGGTTAGTGGAAAGTATTTGCAAATCTCTTGTGTTCCTAAGGAGAAAGTTCACATTGTGGTCAGATCCCCCCCCCCCCCCCTTCTGCTTCACCTTCATTCTTCTCCCTACAGTTACTATCCAAGTTGAGGGCCTCATGTGTAACAAGTAGTGCAGACATCAAGTGGAGTAATAGATTTGTCAATCAACCTCTTTTTGTTGTTGAGAAAATAAAAATCCATGACAAAACCACACCAAAAAACCATGAAACACTTAAAAGAAGTACTCTAGTTGAAAACAAAAAATTGTCCTTTCAGTTTGAAAATGAACCTGTGTACAGCGCAATGCTATTACATGACTTACTGATGGCTTTATTGTGGCGTTATTTGCTCCCCACTAGAGCACTGACCTCCTTCTGATGCGCACAGTGTTTCCTATATGAACAGGAGCTTAAACAATGCAGATCTATGAGAGTCAGTTTGGGCTCTAATAAGCTTAGTTTTAGGGCCTGTTTTTTGGTGAAAAAGGAGAGAGTGGGCTAGAGAGCCAGGCAGAAAACTGGTGTTAGATCTACATGAAATCTGCGCCAGTTCCTGGGAATGTGACGACTTTATTAAGAGGTCAGAATTTCTGTAATAATTCATGCGTGCCACTTGTAATTCGGAAAGATTATTAAGATTGGTGTCTTAAGTAATTCCTGCTACTCTGTGCACCAGAGAAGTAGAGAGCAGGCCGGTGCTCCAGTGGGGAGCACATAACTTCACAATACATTTGCCAGTATCTTATTCACTAACAGTAAACTACACACTGGACCATTTTCAAATGTCAAAGGCCAAACTTGCTTTTGCTAGAGTGCTTCTAATGTGTAGGTCCTCCCGACTCTGTGCCATTGACATAGGAATCAGGTGTTTGGATTTCAACAGCCTGATCCTTTTGTTCATATTTACCTTTCCTCTTCTATTCGGTATACATGCGGTGCTGCTGACACACAATGATATTCATGCTTGCAGAATACAATCAGCCTGATCGCTGGATATATACACATATGACAGTGGTCGTATATTTGTACAAATGTTTGTTCGGGCAGTCCTGTGTAAAGGAACCTTAAAATGAAGATGATGACTTTATGTTTTCTTTTGGTACAAATTTTGTTGTATATGCCAGTTGTGTACAGCAGACATGGGAATTGAGCCTAATATAATCATAAACCATTTAGAGAGCACCTGGATAGATCCAATGCATACAGATGATGATCAATAATCTGCTATTCCATATGTGTATCCGAATGTAAGCTTCTTGTAAATAGGAAGTGCGCCCGTTGTGGTGCAGCTCAGTAATAGAAGAGTTCTTTTTGTTGTGCTATGCGCTTTTATCCTTTTCATCTCTTTGATTTTCCTTTTTCTGTCTTCTATTTATAGAATGTGATATTGCGCTGCATTGCAGCATTGGAGCTGAAGCCATTTGTGCTCAGTTTGTTTATGTGAATAATGATTTAGAGCAGCGCTTCAGATGCTCCACGGTAAACAGGGGACTTGAAATCTTCCTCTTCCAGCCCAAGTGTTTTAGGCAAAATAAGATGGATGTCCCACTTACAGGACCATTAAACCCAAAACAGTCCGAAACACAAGTCGCCTTGTGTGAAAACTTTTGTGAAAGTGTATTGGAACCATAAGTATTAATAGACGGATGCAAGATGTACTCATCAGTAAAGCATTAGGGCAATAAATAAAAAATAATCCTCAGTACTATTTTCATTGCCCGGGACTGTTCTTAGGACCAGAGAACCATCGGAACCATGAGAATTGGAGATGAACCCCCTCAGAAGAACTTAGATGGTCAACAAAAGTAACTTTTTACCCACCATAACTTTTTGAAAGTGTTTTTTCATTGTCCATATCAAGCAAGAGTTTATCTTTTATGTTTTAGACACAATTGAATCCAGTTGTCTGCCGCCATGCTACATGTAACAGTTATTCCAATGATTTATGCTATAGGGTTAGTCCACATTGGGCACTATTTGATAGAAAAGGGTTCTCAATAGTAAAGTAGTCACTGACAGCGCATTCCTGTAATCTGCGAGATTACAGGCCAGTTCCATGAATTACATAGAGATTAAATTTACTGGAAATCTGAGACACAATATTCTGAGTGTTGAATAATGATCTCCATTCATGTTAGATGAATATTTTCCAAAACCACCGATTTTGGCAGGATTGGCCATCTATGTGTAAGGGTTTGTCACAACTCTCCATTGGGGTAAAGGATTGCACACTATAAATTGTAATGTGTTTGATCCTTTGTTCCCAAGGAAGATAAGATATTGATAGGGAAACCTAGAAGTAGTTTACTCTCCTCTTCAACATGCATGCTCAGTTGAGGTGAACATGCATAAGTATGGAGGGGGGGCACAGGAGGAAATTTTGTCTGTACTAGTGTTTTATCTAAGGTTTAACATAGCCGACCGAGCGAGCACTTTGTGTGTATTAAAAAAGATTACTTTTTTTTTTTTTTTTTTTTTTACAAAAGTACAATATGCTTTTTACTTTAATGTAACTCTAAGTTATAACATGCTATCTATACATGTACCTCTGCAAAGCTGACATTGCATTGAATTCAGCACACTTTTAGTTTTACAAATATCTGCCCTGGTTCCAGAGTTATGGGTGCCATTAGTTTCAGCTACCAATATTATTGCACTGTCAGAGGGGCCGGCGTTACAGCCCAGCGTCATTGATGGTCGTGTTGAACGCCCTCTGATGGTACCCTTATATAGCATATATAGTCTTATACTGTAAAAGGGAACATTCCCGCGCTGAATTCAGCATGCTGTCAGCTTTAGGGATATAGAACATGCTATAACTTATAGGATATGAAAGGTTCTTTTTACATTGATACTAGATGATTCTGTACTTCTTGGCTTATTGCCATTTAATATAACTATTAATACCATCATCTGCATATATGGTAAATGGGGCATTGATTGTGATAATATAACTGCACTTTTCATTTGTAGTACAAATGGACAATAGCAAATGACAAACTAGTGTAAAGTGTAAATACTAAAAAAAAATTATAAATTTAGTATATGAATAAAAAAAAAAATGACTTTAAGCAGCTGATCAGTGGTGGTCCCAGGTGTCGGATGCCCATTCTACTAAACTGTTAAGAAAACTCCTTTACCCTAGATTAACTTGACAGTATGTCACTGGGAGGCCGGGACTGCTAGCATCATAGATAATTATGATGTTAGGAGTCACTCATCCTGGTATGATGTTCGAGCCAGTAAATCCAGTGAACACATGAACCAAATTTTACTGGCGAAACTCGGTTGTGTGAATCATTAGGCTCAAGCCATGATGGCAAATCTATGGCACGCATGCTAGAGTGGACACATAGAGCTCTCTCTGCTGGCACGCACGCCGTTACCTGGATACATCACTAAGAGGGAATTTGGTACAGAATCCCCAGTTAGTGAGTGATCGCTTATTTCAGTTGTATGTGCAAATGCACATACAACTGAAAGCTGTCAGTGTACTCCACGGGATCACAGCTCACACTGACTACTGAGAGTTACCTCTTCCTCGTCACAGGTGCGGTGACGTAAGTCATCAGCACCTGCAGTCAGAAGAAGAAGGACGCCCAGCTGCTCTTCATTGGACTTCAGGTAAGTATAATACTGTGGCAGGGGGTCTACTGTGGAGTATATAAAACTCGGTGTGTGTGGGGGGGCATACTGTGGAGCCTATAATATTGTAGGAGGGTGTACTGTGGAGCATATAATAGTGTGTGGAAGGGCCTACTGTGGAGCATGTAATACTGTGTGGGAGGGCCTAGTGTGGAGCATATAATACTGTGTGTGGGGCACTACTGTGGAGCATATAATACTGTGTGGGAGGGCCTAGTATGGAGCATATAATACTGTGTGGGGGACTAATGTGGAGCATATAATACTGTGTGGGAGGGCCTAGTGTGGAGCATATAATACTGTGTGTGGGGGACTACTGTGGAGCATATAATACTGTGTGGGAGGTCCTACTGTGGAGCATATAATTAGAGAAGAGGGAGTAGTATTCGATCTAGTAGGTATTCGATCGAATACTATGGTATTCAAAATACTTGTACTTGGTTGAATACCACACGATAAACGCAGTAAAAATTCGAGTCCCCTCCCACCTTCCCTGGCGCTTTTTTTACACCAATAACTATGCAGGGGAGGTGGGGCAGGAAGTAGGACAATGTAGGCATTGGAAAAAAAAAAGTATACAGTCATTGGCTGGCTAAATCAGTAGCAGCAGCAGCAGCAGCAGCAATAATAATAATACTGGGACTTGGGTGTGTTAGATGCCCCCAGGCATGCTTCACCTGCTGTCCCAGTTGCATTCCAGATGGGTTGGCATCATTTCCTGAGGTGTCATTATGAACTTGGTGACTCCAATTGGTCAAATTTTGGATTCCCTAAAACAAGCATGATTTTCTCACAGACTATAATGGGATTCCTGGGGCCACTGTAGACCATATAATACTGTTTGGAGGCCACTATGGTGCATATAAAACTGGGGGGGGGGGGCACTGCGGGTCAAATTGTACTGCACATGGGCCCTTCACTATTTGTATCTCACAGTATCTGTTTTATAGCAGATGTGATATTAGTACCGGCTGTAATAATATTGCATGGTCACTATAACACAGATCCTGTGCGATGTAAATAGTGGACATTAATTGTTCAAAAGTACCTAAGGCTCTGTAAAGCCCCATTCACACAACTGTATTTTGTGGGTCTGTAACTGTCTACAATTGTGGATCCACACAGTATTAGGCCGGGTTCACACGATGTCTTTTGGCACGTAATGTGCCACGTAGACGCCGCGGCCGTGATTTTGCGGCGGCCGCAAAATAGCGCCGAGTATACGGTATCGGCTCCCATTGAAAACAATGGGAGCGTATACGGCCCGCAAAAGATCCTGCGGCGTCTACGTTCCACATTACGAACCAAAATACTCCGTGTGAACCTTAAAGTTAACTTGCCATGTTGGCACTTTGAAATAATTTAGTGGGTTTTGGGTTGCAGTTTGGGCACTCGGTCTCTAAACGTTTACCATCACAGCTAAAATATGCAGCATCCTCATGTTGTCAACTCCCAGATGGAGTGTGTTTGACATGTCCCATCACTAGGAGGTGGCCCTCATTTTGATTTTTGCTATGTGTATTACTAAGTCTGGTTACTAAATGATGAAAAACCCATCTGTCCTAAAGGTTAGCTTAACAAAGCAATCGACAGATGCAATACCAATGTAATGTGTGTAGTATTTGTACACTATATACTGGTAAAGTCTAAGATTGCAGACAGCAGATAATCTAGAACCTACTTTCTAGTCTCATGTATAAAAATGACAACTGTGATCTGAATGGCCCCCGTGGCTAGCACCGTCATAGCCTCCAGAGTTCTCAATGTTTTCACTTGGGGTCATAACAATTACAGTTTCCTCCCATGGTGAGCTCATTCCTAATTAGTTCCAGATCTCCAGTACTTTGCTTTTGTTACATATAATCCGCCGGCAACAAAGTCCTTGTAGGTTATTTCGTTCTTCGTAAATTTGCGTAGTCATGCCTTAGCAGATCTGGCCTGAGCACCCTGTACGTCATTTACCCTTTACGCTATGATTTGGGAATGTGTTCAGGGAACTCACTTGTGTAAATCATATCTGAACCTAAACATCATCTTAATACCAGAGATTTCATCTCCTACTATACGTCTGCTCACATACGTGAAATAACACAGAGGGGGTGAGATATATCAAGACTGGTGTTTCCTATGCAGCAACTCATATTGTTAACCATCCTCAGATTTTTCTGGAAGGTATTTCATTTGTGTGAACACGCCCTTACTTGGCCTTACTCTCTTTCTCATAGAGTAATTTCCCTGTATACCATCTTGCTATGCTGTGCTCTCCAACCAGTGGGTCTGTCCCCATCAGGAAGTGTGTCTCAGAAAATGGCACCTAGAAAAATGTAGAGTAGGTGTCCATAGATTAAGCAGGCAACCCAGCTCATCTGATATGGATGAATGGAAGTGTAGGAAGCGCTGAAACAACAGGTGATAGAATAGAAAGTCCGACATTCATAAAAATGAGCAACTTTATTTGAGGATCAAGTGACGCACCATCACTTACAAGCATCAATCCTTTGTGGCTCTCTTTGTCAAAGCATACAGATGGTTACAGTCAAGTGATCCTAAAAGCATACATTTGGCCAAATATCAGCCTCACATTTGATCACATGATCTGACATAGTTCTAATTGCAGTAGCGTCTCGGTTATTGGCGACCAGGACTGGCAACTGCACAGTTTTGAGTGTGACATGCTGTAAGGTGCTCCAGCCATTTAGGTCTAGTACAGTGATCTTTTAACACTAGAAAATGAAGATATAAAATTAAACAAGAAATAAAGTTATCCCACAACAATTCCTGCATGGTCCTCAACAGAAAAAACACAGAGAACATAGGGGGTATGCTGCTGATCTGTTCCAGTTTCACCTAGTGGCTGGGTAAGGGGGCAAGGACTTGGTTTTGGTTTGGGTCTTCATGATCTTTTTTCAGACAAGGCAGAAAGAGGGGGAGGTTCCTGCTGCAGCCAGTTATCCTAAACACTCACACAGAGAATAGTAAGGTTGAGGAGGGGCATGGCAGAGTCCCTGAAATACAAAGTATTTTTTATTTTTATTTTTTTTTTAATTGCATACTTGTTAATTCTCCCCAAATCTGTGGGAGGCACCCAAGAAAAGACGTCAGTCTCCTGGAAGAACAGGCAACTCTCCAATCATTTTATATGTCTCTTGGGAACTTTATGTGCTGATCTGAGAAAGGGGTGTGACCAGTACATCTCAGTCCCAGACCACAAGAAAGGGGGGGTGTCAATGTCTAGAAGGTGTAGAATCTATGCCCAAAAGTTTTCACAATGTGTACACTGCTCTTTTCCCATTTACCAATGGTGGCAAGTATGTTTAATTGAAACCTAAAATTAAAAAAAACTGTAGGAGAAGAGATAAAGAGAGAAAGGAGATATATATATATATATATATATATATATATATATATATATATATCATTTATTTATTTATTTTATTTATTTATTTTCTGCATTTTCATCAGTTCCCTTACATTTTTAGTCTTATTCACACAGCCGTATTACATCTTTATCACCTTCCTGAACCCCTTCAAGCAGCCACCATAGCACTCGCTGTAGGTGCTGTGACATGCTTCTATATCATACTATGTGTCACAGTCCAGTGGATGCCAAGAAAAAGATGTTTTCTTTATTATGCAGATTAGGTGCTCAGGGCACAGGGGGCGTTCCCAAGATTTCTGAGCAAAGCTATCTTTGTTGAAAACACGTCATATATGCTTTGTTCCACCCCCTGGCCAGTGGGAACCGAGTCGGTGATGACATCACATGGGACTATTGTTTCCCACTGGCCAGGGAATGATACAAAGCACACAGGGGTGTGTTTTCAGCTGAGAGAGCTGTGCTTGGAAATCTTGGGAACGCCCCTGTGCTCTAGGCGCCTAATTTGCATAATGAAGAAAACTTCTTTTTCTTGACATCCATGGGACTGTGACACATAATGAAGGTCTGATATGGTGGCAGCTTGAAGGGGTTAAGGAAGGTGTTAGACTCAGGGGTGTAACTTGAGGGGGTGTAGAGGGTGCAGTCGCAGCGGGGCCCAGGAGCCTTAGGGGGCCCATAAGCACTGGCATCAGTATTAAGATTGCAGCTTCCATCTGGTCTATAAGCCAAGCAGACCCATAGATTACCCTAACCACACTAAGGTTGAGTAAACTCCTTAGCATCCCTAACTATCACTAACAAGAATTCAGTGTAGGGATGAGGTAGGGGGCCCCGGACAAAAGATTGCTCCAAGGCCCACAAGACTTTAGTTACGCCACTTGATAGACTCCCTTTAATTGGTGTATATTTAGCACTAAAAGTGGGAATATGTACTACCATAGGAAAGCCAGGAGCCCCTTCCTTAGTGGGCACAGACGTGATGCAATGAGTACAGCGGTATACATATACAGCCTAAGGCGCGTTTTTCAGGTCTCTCATAGAGTATACTCACCTGTTTCTTGAGAACACATTAAGACAGAATGACTCTGGATACTAATCTACATTGAATTTTCCATTTCAGAAATTCACTGGTGTGTCCTTAATACGGCTTCATTTCCTCGCACTAAAAACAGATGCCTGTGCCCGGCACGCCAGCCATACAGCTTCACATTGTCCTGGTTCATTTAAGTTTCTAGCTTCTTGTTTGCTTATTGGAAAATGATTCATTAGGGCGCTTGGCCTGGGAAAGAGTTTATTACACAGCCGTCAAGTCAGATAGTTTGCAGACAGCTGGGGTCTTGTGCAGTCTCAAGGAGTTGATTTCACTTGCAGTTTCTGAGAGAGCGTAGTTGTATGCAGGCACTGAAGAAACCTCATAAAGAGACCCTTGGATGAAGTCTTGACTAGAGGAAAAACCCAAACTAGTCATTTTGAGGTTACTATCTTTTTTTTTCCTCCCTCGGAAAATGTGCATAATATTCAGCGTAACACAGATTCCTGTAAACCATGAAGAGGTAACATGAGACCAGGCTCCAACGTACGTTATGGTCCCAGAAGTCTGGGGATTTCTGCAAGTTGAAGCTATGGAATCCAGTGCGTCTTCGAGTATCCTGGACTGATCTGGACTCGCGTCTTCTATTGTACCTTAATAAGGTGGATTGTACAGGACATACCAGGTGGTCATGAAGGGGGATGGAGGAGCGATGTGGAACCTAATGTGGAAATATTGCTTATCTGTCAGGACAATAAGGTAGGGTCGTATTTTATGAATGAGATGAGTACTTCTTTCCATTGAGACAGTCAGTATGAGGGGATTGCTGCCCTGTAGATGGGACTCCCACCTTGGAGCAATACTACATGGTTAATAGAGAGAAGTATCTATTGACAGAATAGGAGAAGAAATTTCTCTAAATTTGGACTTTGTATGTCAAAAGAAGAGCTGAGGGTGTGACTCTGTTGAGAACTATTGTATCTGGGTATAGACAGGCTCTAGATTGCCAAATTAGACTGTGACCCCCTTACAGGAACAATTCTAGTACATTCTATACAATACAGTATATATTAGTACTATGTAAAAGCATATGGCTGCATTTTAGCACATTTATTATTGCTGCAATACCATACCTGAATCTCCTGCAATTCAGTTGACCTGGGCTTGAATCACAATACGATCCGAAGGTGATCTACTCTAATGCTAGTTGAATAGATGTTAAGAGTATTTTAATGGGATTTGTGTATTGTAATGTATTACAGCCGAATACAGAACGTCACAAAGATTAGGATGCTTATGTGTTCATACTTGTGGGATTTCACACCCTCTGCCCCTAAATCTACAGGCTATGCATGTGATTAGGATTGGGAATTTTCTGTATGTATTTCCAGCAGCATGAATAAAATGGGATATCACTTATTTCAGCCAGAAATACAGAATATTAGATCCAGTGAATCTGCTGCATACCCACAGCAAACCTGTAGCAGAAACTTCATTTCCAACATCATTTTTGCATTATATTTTATGCATATATTGCACCAGGACTGAGGGGTATAGAAAAATATTTTGTTGTATTACCTTAACGTAGAGATGTAGCAGGGTTAACCCAAATTTCTGCAGTTGGTAAACTACTGTAGATATATTATCACAGAAGACAACAAAGATCAGTTAGAACTCATTGGAAAAACCCGTTTCATTTCCATTGTTTTTTGTTGTCTTCTGTGATAAGATATCACACTGCAAAAGGTTCACCAACTGCAGAAGTTTGGATTAACTCTGCTACATCTGTATGTCTAAGATTGCCTCGATGCTTATGGAGCAAGTATACGCATCAATGTAACAGACAAAATGACAGCAACTTCCAATACCTATACTTTTATCTATACATCCCATAAAAACATGGCACATTTATTGAGTACTGCTGTGTTCAGCCTCTCCCTCTCTGGTCTAGTCCGGTGTAAGAAGAATGAATATAAACAGGTATGTGAGCAGCCGCTGAAGTCATTGTGGTGACAATGAGCTGTCTGGACTTCTGGACTTACTGACATCTTATTATTGTATCCCAGACACTTACTATGTATGGAAATGTATACATTGCTGGCAGCACAGGACACTTCAGCCAGCTGATAGCGCAACATTCCCAGCAAAAGCCTGTAGTGTATTGCAGTTGTTTAGGTGAATTACTTCTATCCTTTAGAGATGAGCTTTTATGGATTGTAATAATTTACAAACAGCAGCATTGTACAAAGGTTATGGGCAATCTGAAACAATCCAAAAAGCCAGTATAACACAATAGAGTCATGGAGGCCAAGAAACATAAATGATGTAATAGTGGGAAGATAATATTGTGGTTTAGACAGTGCTGTATTAATGTGTCTGTTGTGTTATCACTTTGTACTGGTACGCCCTCATCTCAGTGGATGGCTGGCATGGTTTAATGATTGTATTGTATTGCTTCACAAATTACTCAGAGATAATAATTCGTGTAGGATTGTTATTTTTGGGAGCTTAACATGGCCAATTCCAAGCAGAACATCTGACTTTTGCATATCCACTAAGAACTAAATATTAGTCCCTGGATAACTTCTCTAAAAGTTTGGAGGACCAGTTGCCTCTTACCATATTGGGTATTTTAAAAAGCGTCAAAAATATAATTTCCCATTGGAATACCAAATGCCAATTACTGATGAGCTATCCTTAGTTTTATGGGGCTAAATTACGGACTATCCTTGACTACATCCCTGACTACATTTTGCTATGCAGCTCTATAATATCTGCATATTAATTACAGATGTAATTAATGGGGTTGAGCTGCATTACCAAGCACAGATACTATGCAATGTACGATGCTGTGCTTGGTAAATGGTGAAGTGGCCGCAAGTCTCTTAAATTTGCTGAACTAATTTTGTTCACGTAGCCTTAGGATAGGACACCAATATTTTAGTCCTGGAAAGCCCCTTTAAATATAAAGTTCTGGCCTGCAGCCAACACTAGGGCGAGCTTGTGAATTTACCACATACTGTTAACTCCCTAGCGCAATCTGCCATTTGTTTATTTGCACAGGCATCATATATTTACACTGCATTTATGGTAACAATGGAATTTACAGTTTTTCCAGCAAAAAACAAGACCCATCACAGCTCCATCAATGGAAAATAAGTTAGTAGCTCACTTAAAAAAGACTATATATTTGTTTTCTTTACTGTACTGTATTTTACTGAAGTGCCAAGGGGTTGAAGAGGTTTTAAAGAATTTTCATATTCATAGCCTTTACTTAGGATAGGTCATAAAATTCTGATCATGAAGGTCCAATACCTGAGACCCACACAGATGAGCTGTGTAAGCAGCCATTGTTCTTGTGGCCGCGGGCATGCGCAGTCGGCTCTGCCCGACGCCTACAAGTTTCACCGCCTGCGCCGGAAGAAGACGCATGAAGACGACGTTCCAGAAGAAGATGGAAGCGGTGCTGGAGAGTTCTCTTGCAGCAGTGGGGACGCCCCCAGTGCTGTTTGTGCGCTGGGGACCGCCCCCAGTGCTGCAAGAGAACTCATTTGCGTACCGACGGAAAATGGAATTTTAACTGAACGGCGGGGCGAAGAAGACGTATAAAGTTAGGAGAAGAATAGCCTTTCTTAAGGCTATTCCGACATGTCAACGACAAAAAAAAAGTTTTTAATGGTAGAATCCCTTTAAATGAAACTGAGCTCCTGCTGTACCATGTGAATGATAATGATGATGTCATTAGCACAAGAGAAGGTCACAATGCTTGTTAGGGCTGCAGCCTCTTCAAACAGCTGATTGGTGGTGGTCCTGGGTATCAGACCCCTCTGATCACATATTGATAGCCTAGTGAACTGATAATTCATCAATATACTGTATAAGTTCTGGAAAACAACTTTAATACATTAAAGGCTTTATCCAGCTCCCAAAAAGTATCTGTAAGTACATCCAAAGCAGTACTAACTACACCCTGGCCCCTTGTGCTCCCTTTTCTTGGCTTTATTTTACTTGAGACTCCTTGTGTCACTGCTATTTACATGCAGTGAATCTGTGGACAATCTACATTTCCCACTATTAATCTGCTTGCTCTCTGTGTACCCCTTCCTTCCTTCCTTCCATGAAATCACAGGTTATACATCACACCCCTATCCACGTTATGTACTGCTGTGTTGTTTCATTTGCTAGTTGACACTGCTCACAGGGAGGGGTAGTGAGTTTGCAAATGAATTGTCACTTTGAGGTCACTGACCTGAAAATAAATCAGATAAGCAGTTCTGTATTTAAACAGGATACAGTCCTATGAAAAAGTTTGGGCACCCCTATTAATCTTAATCATTTTTAGTTCTAAATATGTTGGTGTTTGCAACAGCCATTTCAGTTTGATATATCTAATAACTGATGGACACAGTAATATTTCAGGATTGAAATGAGGTTTATTGTACTAACAGAAAATGTGCAATATGCATTAAACCAAAATTTGACCGATGCAAAAGTATGGGCACCTCAACAGAAAAATGACATTAATATTTAGTAGATCCTCCTTTTGCAAAGATAACAGCCTCTAGTTGCTTCCTGAAGCTTTTAATCAGTTCCTGGATCCTAGATGAAGGGATTTTGGACCATTCCTCTTTACAAAACTATTCAAGTTCAGTTAAGTTTGATGGTCGCCGAGCATGGACAGCCCACTCTCACATGATCTGAAAACAAAGATTGTTCAACATAGTTGTTCAGGGGAAGGATACAAAAAGTTGTCTCAGAGATTTAACCTGTCAGTTTCCACTGTGAGGAACATAGTAAGGAAATGGAAGACCACAGGGACAGTTCTTGTTAAGCCCAGAAGTGGCAGGCCAAGAAAAATATCAGAAAGGCAGAGAAGAAGAATGGTGAGAACAGTCAAGGACAATCCACAGACCACCTCCAAAGAGCTGCAGCATCATCTTGCTGCAGATGGTGTCACTGTGCATCGGCCAACAATACAGCGCACTTTGCACAAGGAGAAGTTGTATGGGAGAGTGATGAGAAAGAAGCCGTTTCTGCAAGCACGCCACAAACAGAGTCGCCTGAGGTATGCAAAAGCACATTTGGACAAGCCAGCTTCATTTTGGAAGAAGGTCCTGTGGACTGATGAAACAAAGATTGAGTTGTTTGGTCATACAAAAAGGCGTTATGCATGGCGTCCAAAAAAACAGCATTCCAAGAAAAACACTTGCTACCCACTGTAAAATTTGGTGGAGGTTCCATCATGCTTTTGGGCTGTGTGGCCAATGCCGGCACCAGGAATCTTGTTAAAGTTGAGGGTTGCATGGATTCCACTCAGTATCAGCAGATTCTTGAGACTAATGTTCAAGAATCAGTGACAAAGTTGAAGTTACGCCGGGGATGGATATTTCAGAAAGACAATGATCCAAAACACTTCTCCAAATCGACTCAGGCATTCATGCAGAGGAACAATTACAATGTTCTGGAATGGCCATCCCAGTCCCCAGACCTGAATATCATTGAACATCTGTGGGATGATTTGAGAGCGGGCTGTCCATGCTCGGTGACCATCAAACTTAACTGAACTTGAATTGTTTTGTAAAGAGGAATGGTCCAAAATATCTTCATCCAGGATCCAGGAACTGATTAAAAGCTACAGGAAGCGACTAGAGGCAAATAAATATTAATGTCACTTTTCTGTTGAGGTGCCCATACTTTTGCACCGGTCAAATTTTAGTTTAATGCATATTGCACATTTTCTGTTAGTACAATAAACCTCATTTAAATCCTGAAATATTACTGTGTCCATCAGTTATTAGATATATCAAACTGAAATGGCTGCTGCAAACACCAAAATATTTAGAACTAAAAATGATTAAGATTAATAGGGGTGCCCAAACTTTTTCATAGGACTGTATATATTAGAAAGTGTTTTGTATTGATGCATCCTGTTATTTGGCCAATATTTTTAAAAACTGGATGACCCTTTTTATCTGAATAATAACAGAGCATGTGACATCAGCTCATTACAGACACTGTATATATACTGTACAGGATCACCATAACTGATATTGCAGATTTCCAGCTTATCTGTAGTACTCTGGGCTCATATCCCAATTCTTCTTACACTGCATTGCTGGAATCCATCAGATGCCAGATTATCTGCATTGTACGGTATATGTGAGCCAACGCTACATAAGTAATTCTGTATTTACATCTGAAGGCTCCACTTTGTGTTTTGTGTTGATATTTTCCCTTTATCCTCCTTTCAGCCGACTGATAAGTGTGAAGAGGCTGGAGATCAGGCGGTTCAGCATTTACATAAGCAGTTCTGAGGTTTTTTCCAAAACTGGTTTCATTACTATCTCCGCAGATAATGTTTATAAATCCTGTCACATCATCCAAACTGAACTAAGCAAGAATACAAGAGGGAACACAGAACATTCCTTGCTGTATTTATCCGAGAGGATAGTTTCTGAAGCCCTGCCTAAAAATGAGTCCCGTCAGGTCACAGATCACATGAGCATACTTCATTTCTGTGTAAGGCTTTGTGCACACTGCGTCTGTACTCTTAAACGTATACACAGGGCAAAGCTCCTGGTTTATAGGGTAACCTTTCCATAAGTGTTCATTTATCAGATAGAGGCCAAAATACTGCACTTTATTGTACAGAGAGCAACCACAAAAAAGTATAGTGTCCGGGATGCGGGGTGTTTTTTTTTTGTTTTTGTTTTTTTAACAAGTCTCAGCCAAATATGTACCGGTACTTCTTTCACTATAAAAAAAAATATTGGACGGATTTACTGATTCTCTCTAGTATTTAGACACTTTAACCTTAAACTGGGCAGACTAAAGATGCACCAAATTTATCAATGTGACTATTTACCAGGCAGGACGTCTACAAGCCAACATACACCCCCGGTTAAAATGGACATCACACAGATTTTAAAACTATCCAAAGTATATAGGTAGGAGGTCTGGGTATGATCCTGTTCAGTGTTCATCATAAAAGCCTATTTGTGTTGGGGATGTTGAGCCACCCTCTAAAAAAGCACAACCTGGGCAGTGGGTGATGCAAGGAATGTTATGGGATAATATGTACTGTGCATTTATAAAAGGAATGAATGAGGGACCAATTTATAGGAAGGGCAGAATGAAAGCTCTAGAGAAGTGGAACTTTACAGCATTGATAAATATGTACACCCAAAAATAGGTTTAAAGTTCTTATTTTAGGAAGATTAAGTATTCATAGTCACATAGTAAGGTTCTAAAATGTCCAAACATAACGTAAAGACATTTTATGGAAATGTCATGGAAAGAGATGTTTTATATTTTCTAAGAAATGTAGTGGTTATATATAAATAGCCTTATATAGGACCACTATCCATGAAAAATGGCAAAAAAAAAAAAAAAAAAATCTAAAACAAAAATAGGCTCATCATATAATTTACTTAAATAAATGTGTAAAAACTAATGTCGATGTAGAATGTGAACTATACACTGTAAGGGTGCATTCACACTGAGTAAACGCTAGCTTATTTTGTAGAGTAAAATTACACTTGTAAATTTTGCTATCCCATTGACTTCAATGATATTTTTTTACAAGTGTAAAAATACACCTGTAAAAAATACGCCTGTAAAAATACGCCTGTAAAATGTCATTGAAGTCAATGGGATAGCAAAATTTACAAGTGTAATTTTACTCTACAAAATAAGCTAGCGTTTACTCAGTGTGAATGCACCCTAAGGGAGATGAAGCAATTAAGCTTCTTCAAAGAGTTGATCATTGGGGATGTTCAAAGACAGACCTCTAATCCATCTAATATGGATGTTCGAAATTAAATAAGGAACACTACTGGAACACTACTGTGAGGAGGGGTGTTCCTGACAGACTGTCAGAAACGCCCTTCTGACACTGAAGAGCTACGGTCATGGCACTGATAGGTCTTCAGTGAATGCACAGAATGGGAAAGCCAATAGTGCGCTGAATTCTAGCGGTGAATTACACCGCATGTGCCCGAGCACGTGAAAAGTCCTCTTTAAAAGCTTTGATAAGTTTTGGGTTTCTCAGGCGTCACACTCATCAGCAGATCTGAGTCTCGATTCACATCTGTGTTCGGGTTTCCATTCGGGAAGTCCACTTGGGGACACCCCGGCCAGAAACCTATCTGCATAAAAAAGCAGTTACCTAAGGAAACCCGTGGACCCAATAGACCAGGGGTGCTAACACTTTTTCAGCATGTGAGCTACTTTATTAGCTGACCAAGGCAAAAGGTCTACTAGCGCGGACCTATGGGCGGGCATGTGGGCGGGGCCAGGTGGATCGTGACAGCAGGAGACAGCAGCGTTCTGTGGCTGCCCAGGGATCCCCGCTGTCTGCTTCTTCACATCGCAGGCTGAGAGTTATCTCTAGACACTGCCAGGCTGGGGCAGCGGCAGCCCCGCCTGCCAGTGTCCGGAGATGGCTCTCAGCCTGCGCTGTGAACAAGCAGACACCGAGGATCCCTGCATCCCGCGATCGACCCATACGTCCTTTGCGATCTACCTACGTATTGGGCACCCCTTCAATAGACTATAATGGGGTCTGTGTGGTTTCCGCTTAGTATAAACTCAACTCTCCAGTGATTTGCACACCCTATACTCTGCCCATTGGTCCGCTGGATGTCATGAATTTCAATGTATTTTTTATTTAATATATTTTTAGCTATATTAGTAATGGATGGGAGAATTAACGTCTCTAGAAAACATTTCCTTCACTCACTGTAATCTGTACAGAATATTACTAAATGTCATGTTGTAGCGATAGGGCATATAAGCGACATTACAGGAAATCTGTAACCTTATCTGTTTTCTCTTGTTTTTATTTTCCATTTTGTAATTGATACATTTGATATAAGAGATGATGAAATTGTTACTTCAACAATAAGTGACAGAAGTTCAGTAATGTGGCAAAGGGCAGCTTCTCTATTTTACGTCACAGTATCTTTGTATGTAAAGATAAAAGTCAGCAAAAGTTATTAAATGTGAATGTAAATTTACCAACCCCATTAAGAGGAGAAAGCAAGCACATAGAGATACGGCCAACTAATAATAATACATATCATAACCAGCTGGGGTGAAAATAAAAAGCAATTGATCTTCATTTGTTCTGTGTCATATGATTCTACACAATAAGCAGAATTTTTCCCTTTATGCCAGAAATCTGGCATAGATGGGAATTGTTGTGCTGTATCTTTCGTGTCCACAGATGCCGCATTTTGATATTTCTGTACCACTTTTTATGAAAGGGAGAGACCAAGATAAGACAAGGTAAAACTGCTCGGCCCATCAAGTTTATCATAACAGGTGCCAGAAAGTGGCATAGGTTAAACCTAAAATCTACACCAGTTCTGGACTGCTGTAGATTTACATGCATATTCCTATTAAGAGGCTGTAGCCTTTTAGTAACCCTGGTGTATTTTGCGCCTGCAAGGGATAAAGACTGGCTTTGGAGTCTCTATAAATTCCCCCAATATAATTTGTAGAGTGTATTTAAGGATAACTATCGGACAGGTAAAAAATGCTCCTACTTTTTGTGTAAATGAATTCAATGTGTAGCCTGTACAATGACTTTGAAGGTGTATGCAACCAGTAAAAAATAAGTACACATATAGTTAATTCTTCCAGTGTCCAGGCTGCAGTAAGTGAGGAAGGGTAGAAACCGATACTTCAGCATTGTTAGTAATGGAGTTTAGGAGGCTTTTGGCAATCTTTGACATCTCTACCCTCTTGATATTACGTTAAGCCACCTGTGACAGTGCCAGTGTCTGGTTGGCATGGCAGGAATGCAGAAAAGCAATAAAGGACATTTTGTACGAGCTGGGTTACTAACAGTACAGAGCATCTGGGTCCACATAAAACGTTATACAGAGTGTCCGGAAAGTAAGTACACAACATGAAATGGTGGACTGTAGCCGGTATAAATTAGGCTGTGGATCAATGAGGCGTATATTAACATTCCCTAACTCTGTAAGTACTCGATTGGCTCCCAGAGGAAATGTTTTCTATATTATTATTATTTTAAGAAATGATAACTTCAATCCAAAGTGGAACTTTCTTACACAAAACCTTGTAAAACACTTCCAAGTGTAATAGGGAAGAAGTTCCTTGCAGCGCCATGTGTCTCTTGTTGTTCATGTTATGTTACCTTACTATTACACACTGAACTCATTCACAATTCATGGAAGGTTCTCGCTGCTTTTAGTCATTTATGTGACTGTATTTTGCATGGGATCTGAGTCCCACTGTTTGCCTTTATTAGATTCAGTGAATTCTACTGTATTTTACAGGCTCTGTAGTATGTTCTAGCAAAATTCTGTGGAATTCACAATTATTACGTTATTCAGTTATATCAACTCATTAGAAGTCAATTGTATCATAATATGTACAGCAACATGACATGGAGAGCGATAATGGGACCCTGACAGTGAGAATCCACTGAAGCTTATTACAGAATAATCATGTTATATAGCAATATCATACACATACAATGGAAATTGCTGTGAATATTATTTATACAAATAGCTGGACCAGCCAACTATATCATGGGTATAGAGGTGTCTCTTCCGGAGTTCTGCTGAAACCGCTGACTGGCCTCAGCGGTCACGTGGCTGGAGAACCACTTTAAGGAGAGCCTAATTTTAACCGCTCCATTTAGCAGATGAGCATGAATATAACATGGGGTTGGGATAAATAGCTGTTGGTGCAGGTCCACAGGCAATTTCGTTACTGTTTTGAACTTTTCTTCATCTCCTGCGATGGATGGCGTACAAGTTTCAACATTTTTTTGGACTTCATCATCACCCATCTAACTCCGTGTGTATCAGCAATGTTATGCTATATAGTTGTATTCTTTCAATGTAAAATGAAAAACTTCAATAAAAGGTTTGAATTTAAAAAAAAAAAAAATAGCTGCTGGTGCAGGTCAATGACTGGCACATCTGTATGTATGTCTACATGTATCTATATGTGCAGTGATCCCTAGCTTGATTCCTTTGGGATTTTGCATATTAATGGCTCACATGTGAATATAGATGGTTACTTTGGCCTAAATATGCAATGATAGTGTAACTGTGATTGTACACGGACAACTTGTTCTTTATGTGCTGAACAGTTTCTAGCTAAACTTTGGTTTTTACGTAGTATTTTGCACACTGTGATCCTTCCTTTCAATGACTAAATGTCCTACACTTTTATTTTGTTCCTCTGGTAAAGGATTTGTGTGCATTTGTGAATTTCTAGGAAATAGAAGAACGTGGGAGTTCTAATTGATGAAAACCCATGGTTAGTAGAAAAATATCAACCAAACACACCTCAGTCAGTGTTATTGCCTCTTGACCTAGAAACATTTAAGAGAAAGTTTTAGGGGGGCATGTTGTATTTATATGGTGTATAATAAGTGACTTAGTGCCCCAGTAATAGCCTGGCTTATAGAGGTAGATGGAACATGTTCCTGTGCCAGGCCTAAACATGACTTTCCAACTCTGAAGTCCTTGTTCCAGTCTTACAACATAGTTATTCCTGGGCAAGGATGATTAGTGCTTTGCGGCATAGTGCAGTGCGAAATTGTGGCAAGTGGTGTGCACAATCTGTCATAATAGTACAACAGAGATATAACGCCTGCTCACAAGATGAGTGGGCGCCATGAAGAGTAGGTGTCAGCTGTTATATCCTGATCTAGCACCCGTGGTTGGAGCTAAACTCTGATTGTGGATGTTAATCCCATAGATGCTACTGTCAATCTTGGCCACAACATCTACAGTTAAAGGGGTTGTCCAGGGCTATGATTTTGAGCTCCACTTCCAGTGTAGCAGTGACATCATTTCCATTGGTTGTATAGCCATGCTGAAGCTCAGTCCCATTCAAATAAATGTAGCTGAGCTGCACTACCAAGCACAGCAACTATATGGTGTATGGTGCTGTGCTTGTTAAGTAGTGAAGAGGCTTCAGCAATCAATATCATAGTCATGAGCAACCCCTTTAAGAACCTGCTGTTAACATCTTGGTGCCAAATACCACAAGGCACCTTCAGAGATCTAATCTTTGCATTAATGGGTCAGAACTGTTGTGGCACAAGCGAGACATTCACTGTATAAGGCACATGGTTATAATGTTGTAACTGATAGTATATAAGAGTGTGTCTAAACATATATATATATATATATATATATATATATATATATATATATATATATATATATATATAGCTATATATCACTTTTTTTTTAGAAAGGTCATGAAAAGACCATATTAAAAAATGCAGAAAACTCCCAGTAAGAGAAAAGGAACAATAATGAGTGTAATTAATATGTTGTGGAGCCGAGCGCTCAGTTGGCAGCATTTCATGCCCATATCACCTTTAGCCCATGACAGTTCCTCCCTATTGAATAATGTAGTGGGCTGCAGGAAGGGATGGAAAAGGCCTTCTCCTTCTATCCTCATATATATATATTTTTTTTTTTTTGCAAGCCCTCCATGTTTCTGCTTTCCCCCTGTCTAACTTTGGACATATATAGCCAGATAAGTTGTGATTAAAAGAGGACACTTTGAAACAACTGTAAATTTGAAGTTTCCCAGGATGGTAAGTTTAGCCGTGTCCTCTGAAACAAAGTCCCTGGTATGCCATGAAACCTTAGAGCGCAGACACTTGATCTCACCAGGGCTCCTTTTATTGTGCATGTTCCTGTACACAAGCAGCATCCTTCCGAATAGCCTTGATATTGCAGGACAGCTACATTGTAGCCTTCCTAAGAAGGCTGTTTTAGGATGCTGTACACATGCACATTGACATACAGTAGGTTTCTTGTCTCTCACAGTATCAAACAAGTCCCAAGATTGTCTTGTTTTTTTTTTTTTTGTGATTTGCTTTGTTTTCAAGGGCGGACGTTCAAAGCCCCTTTCTTCTTTCTGCAAACAGTAATCTCTGCTCGGGGAGGTTAATTGAGGGATCAAGAAGTTGCAGGAAAGACATTTAATTGATATGGGGAGAGGGAAAGAAGAGGTGTTTAGTTTCAATATCTAAGCTGGATCTACATCGCCTACAGTATACAGTATGGAATGATATCCAGGCCAGTGGTAAGTACATTTCTTGGATTTACAGTATTTGTACAGCCTGTTGGTTCTTCTGTAGACATGTTGTTGAGATGACTTTTCACATTTTGAGAAATAACCACAACATTTCTGCTGTTATGAGTCATTTTATGTGGTATTTATGGACTGGGATACAGATTATTACCCATGGTACATCTGATGGTCCTGCGCACAGTTTGGGTGAGGGATGTGGCATGCAATTTGCTAGAATCAGCTAGAAAATATCATTAACATAGCACATGATACGCATGTGGCAATAGCTAGATTATGGGTGGGGGGAGTATGCTGCGTAACTGTATCCCACATACTATAGAGATGTTGAGTGCTATACAGGTCAGGATTCTCTATGATTCTGAGTAATATAGTGCTTTGTCATTGCATAATTTAAAGGGGCTGTCCAGGGAGACTAAGTATATTTGCTGCCTCCAGAGATTTTTTTCAAGCTGAACATGGGGGTTCTGGGTTGGGTCAGACCCTCGGTCATGTGGTCTGTCCACGGTTCAAGACTCCCTCCTGATTAGGATCATTCATCCGGAGAAGGAGGCCGCAACTAAATACAGATGCACTACATCGGCATCCTGTCGCGTCTAGCCACAGAGCGGAAAAGGTTTCCGCTGTGTGAACTTACCCTCAGAAGCGTACATTGACTGCAGCATAAACAGTCCCATATTCTATATTTTGTTTAAATTAAATTGAAGTATAAAGAATTAAGATTACGAATTTCTACCATTGTATTTATTTAACTCTGCACATTCTGAGCTTAGTAGTGACGTGGGCGGGCCTGACAGTGATTGACAGCTAACTCTGTATGCACAATCATAGAGGGAGAACTGCCCACTGGACTCCTAAGGACAAAACAATACAATCATGTACTCAGCTCCTGTTCTATAAGATGCCGCCTGCAGATGGGACTGTGTGTACCAACAAGCCTAAAAAAATGTAACAAGTACATAGCCAAAAGGAATCGTACTGACTGATGTGTAATGCCAGAGCTGGAAAATATGCTTCCTTAAGTAATCTAGTAGTACTATGCATATAGATGCTGTAGGTTTCACTCCATCCACCTGGCAACCATACATCTCCCCACAGCCTCAACACTCATAATTCCCCTGGATACTCCCTAGGGTGGGCGTCTACAAGGAACAGTGTGTTCTGGAAGGAATATAGACAGTATAAAGGACCCTTGTGCTGTGTACGGCAGACATCTTCAGTATTATACATAGATCTCTTCTCTTTCTCTATATCTAGTAAATGCATCCTCGGTTCATGCACAGTGCATCTTGCCGAATATTCACCTCAGGCTTTTGTTACCACATGGATGGAATTTTTCTCTATATTCTCTACTTTTCAGCGTTGTTACATCTTAACTTATTGTGACAGGTCAGGTACAAAGGTCCAGCGTCTGCTAGATTTCCAGGAAGCAGCGCTAAGATTGGGCACAGTAATGCCAAGCAATGGTGCTTAGCGTACAAGAAAGATGGCGATTGTTTCACAGAGAAGAGCTTCTTGATATTTTCCACTGGACCCTCACCAGCCTTAACATCGAGATATCTGGCCTCACCATTTGTAGAAATCCCTACTAAACATGTTTTCTATCTTATTATTGACAGTATGACATTGAAATAACCACAAAGTCAGTGGATTGCACAGATGGGTACAGCAAAAAAAGGTCTGTGCAACATTTGATCACTTCTGTTAAACTATGCGGACTTGTATAGTTGGCAGTGCCTTCTCTTCATCTGACGTCATTTTAGGGTATGTTCACTTGGTGGAAATGGAAGAGGAATTTCAGACAGACATCAACCACAAAGTCTTCTTCCATTTCCGCCCCTCTGGCCTTCAGTGCTGTGGGTTCTGCAGCTGAATCAGCAGTGGGGTCTGCAGCAAGATCAAGCAGAACAATTCTTATTGAAAACAAATCTAGAACCATGTGAACATACCCTTATAGTGTTTCACCACCGAATGTGACGCTCAACTAATCTAGTGAATCCCACCCACATAGTGCAGAGAAATACCCACAGCGGAAACCCTGCAATTTCTCAAAACCGCAGCACAGCAGGTTTACTCTGTGGACTTTCTATGAAAAGTGCTCAGGAAAAAACGTGATGGCGTCCCCACTGAGGTTTTCCTCAGTGTGTTTTGGATTAGTATTAGGATTGAGCCGATCTTGAGATTTCAGGATCGTTTTTAAAATCAGATTTTCGATCATTTTACAGCCGATCCCGATCACTCAACTCTAATGTTAGCTTTTCACTACCACAATCACTGGCCAGTAGCCAAGCATTGTGGGAAATAACCTCCGACCTCGATCCCGCTGGAAAAGATTGGGATCGGAATTCCGTTCCCGATCGTGAAATTTACTCAATCGCCGCTCGAATTCGATCTTTCCTAATCCCGATCGCTCAATCTTAATTAGTATATTAAAGTTGCAGTGGATTTATGTTAAACAGGTATTACCTTCATATTAAATAATGGCAAATTGCTAGGATATGACAACTGTGTGCTTGTTAGCGGTTCCTAGAAGACTCCCACTGATCCTGAGAATGAAGGGACCATAGTAATATGCCATCACTTGTATATGAGAATACCCATTTACTGTGTTCCTATGCACAGTGGTGCCCCAATTAAACATATGGGGATGGCTACCATCCCTAGCACCAATAGGAATGATTCTGTACAGGAAAAACGTTCTTGTTTTTATTTATGTAAACTTTTATTTTCAATTTTTACAATATTTTTCAAGCTGCTTGTTTTACAGTAAGTGGTATAATCTAGCCCTTTCTACAAGATACATTCTCCAAAAGTATTGAGATTGGAACTTGCTAAATGCACGATTTTTAATTTAATGGTATGTTAGGGGTTAAGGGGAAAAATGAAAGTGGAAGGGAAGACTCGCATATAAAAGACAAACAGTATGTCTGTGATAATATAGACCAGTCCCACCGGGACTGACTCTGTCCCTCAACAGCTGCGCCTTGTAATTATCTCCTATTTATTTGCAAAACCTCATTGAAATACATGTGAAATATTTATGGGCCAAAGATTAGTAGATCGCCTAGTACATTGTCAGGCTCCTGCCTCCTCACTTTAGTTCTTCAGTGGGTATACTGTATGCATGCAGAAATCATATTATGGTATTTTAGAGCATCACTGATAAAAATAAAGACGTTTTATTCTAATTATATTCTCACTGATAAAGATGGGAATATAAACACAGCTGGAAACATTGTGAATAGTTGTGGCCTGTATATACTTAACTCCTGGATTCAAAAATATATATTATAATTATTATAATCTTTTACAGTTCTCTGTATCCTACATATTTCCAATTCCTGACACTGATCTGTTGCGCAAAATAGGACATGCTTCATGATTTGTGGACCTTGAATACGGCACGGATACACAGCTGCAAAAATTGCATGGGTCTATAGAAAGAAATAGGACTGTACTTTTATCGGCAACTGCAAGTCATGTGCAGGAGCCTAAGTTTATACTGCCTATTAGTTGGCTTACCTTGGAACAGACTTCTGGTTCCTTTAGCTTCTTAGTATGGAGATATTTACTGGTTATTACGCTACACTAATCTGTTTGTCTATGTGTTAATCGATAGATCTGTTGCTTTATTAAACATCTGAAAAAAGAGAAGGTTCCAAAATTTATCCATTTTACTAACAAAGGAAATTCCTTTGAAAGTTACGAAATAAATAACACACTCGAAACTTGGCAGCCAAAAACCTGCTTTTATCCGAAAAGATGGGGGTCTCATAAACCAAGGGCACTAATTGGGACTGCGGGCCAAAACAAAGTGTTAGACAGGCTGTACAATGGGGGAGGGCTAAATGCTCTAACAATGACTTGAAGGAATCATATGAAACACTGCCAGGGGTATTGTTTTCTTGGACAGCCTTCAAACAAAATCATATGCGTCTATCCGCTCAGAGATCCCTGTCAGTTTAGTACTTAAGAAGAAGAAGGCAACCCTGCTCTCTCTCAGTATATAGATACAGTATATAGATACATCTATTCCCTACTATCTACCCCCTCAAAACCCAATACAACACAATATACATGTGTATTCTTTCTTTTCTTACGTTTATACATATATTGTTATGTTTGTATACTAAAGTCTAAGGCCGTACACATTACATTTTCTCTTCTGTGGTCACTTCTGCTGACACGAATAATGGTTCATGACTGGCCACAAAAAAAAATCGGCCTTGCTTAAAATTTTCGGCTTGCTTTTCTCGTGTTTGACGTCATTTTTGTCAAATCATAAGCCAACTCGCACAGACTCCATATGTTTCTTCTGTGTATTTAACAACTCAACAGCCCTATGATCAGGCAGCTTAGTTGTTCATGTTGATGATGGGATTGTTCATACAGATTATTCCACCATCAAGTGGACGGCCACATTTCCCTTTTGCAACTTTGTACTATTCCAAAGGAAAAACAGATTTTAGGCCTGGATATATCTGAATAGGCCCTAGCATCTTGTTTCTAAGCTAAGGGTAGGCTCACCTTTGAGCTCAGTGTCCATTCGGCACAGATCTGTTCAGTTAAAAAGAATTTATATCCAATGAACCCTGTTATAGTCAATGGGGTTTCTCAAAATCTTAATGGTCCGTCCATTGACAGACTAGAACAAAAAGCAATTACAACCTAAAACATGGTGTGAGTCATTGATCACACAGTCTGTATTTGTATCGCTAACCTACTCAACACTTGGACAGTAAATTCATTAACAATATATTTTATGATATACAGATGCAGCAGAGTTAACCCGAACGTCTACCATTGGTTACACTGCTGCAGTGTCATATCTTATCATAGAAGACAACAAAAAAACAATGAAACCTCTTTGGAAAACATTTTTATCTGACCTTTCATTTGTTTTTTGTTGTCTCCTGCGATAAGGTATAACACTGCAGCAGTTTCACCAATTGCAGAAGTTCGGGTTAGCTCTGCTACATCTGTATATATTTTTTTAAATTCTTTTTAAGGCAAAATGCTGACTTAAGAACCTGAGCAGACACAGATTTTCTAGACAGTGAAAAGCAGATGGTCACCTAATAATTATTAGGAATAGAGGTCCGCCTTACACATGTTGTCACGCTCCAGTGCATATGGTAATCCCGGCACACCACCTGAGCCTCCATGACTATCAGGCCTGAGCCTTCATGCTATTATATTCACAGTATGATAATATTAGTGAATGTGATGCTACCAATAGTCACACAATCTATCATAAGAACACTAGAATTATCTGCCCTCATTATGGAAAATAAGGCATCACCATTGAAAAAAAACTCATGTCATATGACAACACTACACTTTGCCTACACCGGAATACTTCATTCCAAATTGTTGCCAAATGTAACTCGTTTATTTTTGGATTTTATTTTTTCCTGATTTGCTTTTGTAGTAGTTGTCATCTTACCGGGACATTATTACATATTGAAATTGCTCCTTAATGAATCCCATACACAGAATGTCATTAACAAGACCTGAGATAATAAATAGATGGCAGAGTAATGAGCTGTACGGGGATGAATGGCCAGCTGTACAGATGGCGTCTCGTGTGCTCGCACTTGGCATGCAGAACGTGCTGGTTGCTCATGTGTCATGAAAGTATTTGATAGCTGGATGGAGCACGAACGCGTCATAGTCATTCAGGCAGCTGGTGGAGCGATGTTATTTCCTCAGCCACTGACCCCATGTAATAACCCCTATTGATCAAGTAAATGAACAAATGTATCTGCCCCAGTTAAACAAGTAAAAACAGCAAAAACAAGTAAACATTGAGGAAACCAGCTCTCACTATTAACATTCTACGTACTAGATAGGCAACATAATTTTACAATATACACAAAATATTAGACCCAGGATATATCCTTTTTCTCAATCCTAATAATAGGCTACCATAGTACAACAGTATGGGACCCTTCACTACAGTAAGTCTTAGGGTTTGCGCATGAAATAGCGGGCAAAACATAAATTACTATTTTAGGGTGCCATTGATTCAGAAGGGCTACATGAAATGGGTTTAAATACACAATAAACATGAACTAAATGAGTGACTGACAGGCTCAAAGAGAGAGAGGATCCGGCCTACAAGGACTTTACAGTCTGTATAGGAAGAAATGAAGGATACTGTAGGTGAGGGTAGATACTGCATATATGGTAGTGCATGTTGTAGGCTTACCATAAAAATGTGGGTTATCAGGTTTCTTTTGAATTTTTCAATTGTGGGGGACAATCTGATGTGGTGGATAGTCAATCCCACAGAATGGAGGATGCAGAGAAGTGGTCTTGGAGAAGGTTATGTGCAGTTAACTAGAGAGCAGATGACCAAAGGTTACGTGAGGGTAGGTACATGAAGATAATGTCTGTCCATATGTCCCATTGGGGTTATGGACATCATGGAGGAGAATCTCTGCTCGAGACCAGAACTGAAAGTCACTCTGTACTAGTCTATCCCATTCTGACAAACTTGAGCCATTTTTCTATTACATGGCCTCTATGTAAAGCTTGACCTGGGGCAATTACACTGGCAGAGCCTTGCAGATAGATTTGTTGGACCCTATGCACACGGGACAGTGTGCATCTGAGGTTGAGCTGAGTTTGCAGCGGAGTGCAGTCAGATGACACTTGGAGTGACATCCGAGTGCATTCTGTTATGCTGTTACTTCTATGGAGCAGGATAAGACCTGCTCTATTTTCATTTTCAACGGACCAATGGCCCACTCAGATGTGTGCATGAAGACTCAGGGTGCTTTCACACGGAGTAATGCTCCGCTCATACTGACACGTAAACACGAGTCAGAGTAAGCGAGAATCCCACTGACTTCAATGGGTTTGGTCTTACGTGCGCTACCCATTGAACTAAATGGGAGGCTTTTTTACCTATTGCTCTCAATGTGATACACATGTATCACATTGAGAGCAATAGGTAAAAAAGCCTCCCATCGAGTTCAATGGGTAGCGCGTGTAAGACCAAACTCATTGAAGTCAATGGGATTCTGTTTTACTGCGCTTACTGTGATGTGTTTACGTGTCAGAATGAGCGGAGCATTACTCCATGAGAATGCAGTCTTAGGGTCACCTGAATCAAACAATGTTATCCCATTATTATTAAATTGTGAATCAGTGCTTCATTTGGCAAAATATTGCTGTTTTTTTCAGTATGTGAATGAGCTCTTTAGAGTAACGAGGGAGTTGTCGCCTACCTCCTTGGAGGAATGACAATGGCCTTGTTGCTTGATCTCTCTACAGGGTGGGTTGATGTACTGGGTTCTAGTGACAGACTCCCTTCCTCTGCCTGCTAGAAATGAATTAATAAAATTATAAAATAAAACTGTATGAAATAATTATATTATTTAAAAAACAACACTTTTAGAAAAAGTAGAGAAGTAGCTCACCTATCTTCCGTTCATTTATCCTCCTGTGGTGCACGACCCTGTTCTCCTTGACCTCCTGGAGCAAAACGATGAGAAAAAAATTCCAAAAAGGATTCAAACAAAGTTTGAAGGATCTGCAGCTCAGAGGAGGTTAAAACTCAAAAAAAAAAACTTTATTTCATACTTTTAAAAGGACTCACCCCAAGTGGGTGAATACATTCAGAAGTTTAACAACAGAACATAGTGAGAAAAAGATAGAAAAATGTGAAAATAAAACCAAAACCGCTGACGCGTTTCGGGACAGATTTTTAATGTCCCTTAATCATAGCGGAATACAGCCTACCTGTATTCCGCTATGATTAAGGGACATTAAAAATCTGTCCCGAAACGCGTCAGCGGTTTTGGTTTTATTTTCACATTTTTCTATCTTTTTCTCACTATGTTCTGTTGTTAAACTTCTGAATGTATTCACCCACTTGGGGTGAGTCCTTTTAAAAGTATGAAATAAAGTTTTTTTTTTGAGTTTTAACCTCCTCTGAGCTGCAGATCCTTCAAACTTTGTTTGAATCCTTTTTGGATTTTTTTCTCAATTATATTATTTGTAGATTAAAAACAAAAACAGGTCAAATATGGCAGATTAAAGAGGTTATCCAGCAAAGTAGTTTTTAAAAATGCCTTAGAATTGAATCAAAGAAGTTCAACTCACTGATTCCCCATCACTTCTAGCCCAATACTTTCCAGTCCCCCAGTTTCGGTATTTCCTGCTCCAATAATGACATGGACATGTGACTGCTTCTGCCAGTTGTCGTCACTATTGCTGTGGCCACTTATTCAGTGTCAATGTGTGAGCGCACTGGAACAGGAAGTACAGAGACTGGCAGGGAGCAGGAAGATCTGGAATGGGAGCAGCAGGGAGTCAGAGAAGGGCCGTTTTAAAATTAAGGGAGCAAAATATAGATCTCTGGGCAACCCCTTTAATTAAAGTGGCGTTTATTGAATAATTATTATCCAGGGATTTTAATTGTACCTCATGGTTCGTGCACATGTCCGTGTTATGGATCTGTCTGCCATAGTATGTGTATTACTATATGGTCTTCATGAGACACTTTTCTGCCCTTACTGCAAATGCTTTTTCCAGTGCCGTAAAGGAGCATGCAATTAAGTATGGCCGACTTTGATGATGATGTGGTTCTGACTGCTGGGACCATCTACTGATCATGACAATGGAAGTGCTGTGCCCGACTAAAAAGGAGCAACAGGTTGAGCATGTTCTCTGTCACTCCATTCATTCTCTACATGGAGATGTCTGAGTACAGCTCTTTATTGTCTCCAGCCATCCCATCCACGTGTAGAGTGGCCGCAGTTGCACAACCAGCCATTCCATTAATTTGGGGGTACAATGGACCCCTCCTCTCATGATCAAGGTAAAACTTTAACGTAATGTAAATATCTGAATGTCGCGTATTGTAAAGAAGCAGTAATGACTTAGATGTTTAGTATTCCACTTCTAGCAGCCATGGGACATGTCAGACGGCTTTTCACTCCCAACTGTACTTTTTTAATTAGTTGTACATTAATTAGATATTTTCAAGGAGACTCGTCCAAAAACTTGTCATCCTTCCCTGTGTTAAATAACATCCACTTTTATGAGGTTCACTTGCCTGAGGAATGCCTTTAAGAAAGGAAATATCAAAGGAAACTTTTAAAATGGAAGATCTGAACAGGATGTAATCTTGCTCGACGGTTTTCCCATAAAATCTATTCTTTTCCTCTTTATTTCTGTTTGGATGCTTTATGGGGTCTCGCCAGTAATGCCTCCCTTGTAACTCTATATGTTGTGACACTGGAGATTCCTTTGACACTTGTTCCCTGACAAGTTTGTGTTCTTTTATTATGCCATGTGCAAAAACATTTTTAACCTAAAACTCAGCATGTCACATATTATGACCAAATGCATTGTAAGTCAATACTAGTCTGCTATCCTTACATTGTCTGGGATCATCATGTGTCTCAGAGACTTGTCTATGGGATGTCTGAAGTCAATACTTACTGTATGTATGGTCTAGTGTTGGCTGGTTGACTATTTTTTAGCTCTGGGACATGATCTATTGGAATCTAAAGTAGCATAATGTTGGCCATACAGAGGCTCATTTAACTGATATCTATTCCTTCTGACTTTCCTATACACAAACCTGCTTGGTTCAGGGCAACAACTATTCCTCCCATCCCACCAAACATACATACTCTTGACCTTATGGCCGGGTTCACACGGGGTATTTTGGTCAGGATTTTGAAGCCGTATTTGCCTCAAAATCCTGACCAAAAAGACGTCTCCCAGTGAAATCAATGGGTCGGTCAGGTCTTTTTTCCGGTAGCCGTTTGTTTCGGCTCCTGGAAAAAAGAACGGACATGCTCATTCTTCAGGTGGAGTCGCCTCGCGATTCCACCTGAAGACACTCCGTTCTCCCAACTAGGCCCATTCATTGGGCCTAATCCGGAGCAGAGAGTGACTGGATGCCGGTGCAGTGCACCAGCATTCAGTCGTGGCTACCCGTTTTTAGGTGTGAACCCGGACTATGTGTTCTCAATGGGAAGCAGGACTAACCTTCTGCCGGACAGCTCTGGAGGCAGCTTATCTCCAGTGAAAACAACAAATAATTGCATGTTGAAATTCAGTATGTCTGATCCTTCTTCTAATCCGACATCTGAATCAGAAGAGAATCTGGATGACCTTATACATATTAGATAGTGAGCAAATCTTGCAAAATTCAGAGGGTTTTGCTAAATTTTTCTAATGTTTCTGGGCACCTTCACACATTGTATTTGGCCTGTGAAATATGGACCATATGTCACCACTGCATGGGTCCTGGACTCCTATCTATGTCACTGCCTCATCGTTGGACTACAATCCTGAACAAGCTATATTATTACTGAACAGTAATCCCATGGGGAGGCATGGAGTCCTAGAATTATAGGTGACTATTAGGCTGGTCTTACACGACCGTAATGCTTTTACGGTCCGCAAGTTGCTGATCAGCAACACTAGTTGCTGATCATCAACTTACACTCCGCAGATGTCCGTGACCTGCCGCACTCACCCATAGAGTTCTATGGGCGAGTCCGTGCAGTGCCGTGAATTGCGGCCATTACGGACATGTTCTAAAAAGTGCGGACCTCGGTTGCGGCCCGGCACACCACGGATAAAATATCCGGTGGTGTAAGAGGCCGCATTGAGTATGATTTGTCCGCAAATGGTCTGCAATTGAAAACCCTCAATTTCGGACCATTTGCGGACTTAAACTACGGTCGTGTAAGACCAGCCTTATGCTTGGAGTTCGAATCCGGTTCAATATTTGATCCAGGAAATGTGACAGACGCCCAGTCCATATTTCACACACTGAATATGCCTTTGTGAAACCAGCCTAAGGGCTCGTTCACACGGTGTAACGTGCCGCGTGATGTGGCACGTGTACGACGCGTGACCCTTTGCGTGCCATACACGCTCCCATTCATTTCAATGGGAGCGGGGATCGTATGCGCCGCGCTAGTTTGCGGCCGTGCATTTATTCACGGCCGCAAACTAGCATGGCGCATACGATCCCCGCTCCCGTTGAAATGATTGGGAGCGTGTGCGGCTCGCAAAGGGTCGCGCGGCGTACACGTGCCACATCACGCAGCACGTTACACCGTGTGAACGAGCCCTAAGAGTATAATCACATGCTGCAGATTTGTTGCAAAAAGTTCTGCAACAACCTTGTTTTTCTCAGTGGTGTTGGCAGAAATCTATGCATATGTTACATTCAGATATATGACAGAAATTTCTGTAACCAATCTGTCTCTTGTGAATATACCCATAAACTTTTGAGCCCAAAAGCTCCCATTTACCTTGCCTCTCTGAAGCCTCACATAAGTTCAATGTGATTCAGGGCTCAGAGAGGCGCCGCCTTACAACAAGGTAAGAATCGGGAGCGGAGACATAGGTGGTGCACAAGTAGCAGTTGCCCTCTGGACCTGGTGTATGGTATGACTTCTGCCACATGAGGTGACTGGTATAATAAATGGTACTTGGTGGACCCTGTTGTATACAGGTGTTTTTTGCACTGGGGCCTAGGAACTTATTGTTACGCCTCTGGTTGCAATGATCATCGGAAACATCACATTGACTCTGTCACAATAGAGTGAAGTGACCTAAACCCCACAAAATACTGTAGACAGCCCTGACATTTTCTTTTTTTCACAATGCAGGCTTATTATACATGCAATACACAGTACATATTCCTCATATCCCACCCCCAGTATAGTTATGGCCTCTTACAGCCCCCCTCTCAGTATATGACTCATTTGGCCCATCCTGTATTGCATTATTGTTTGCTTTGTGCCTGCCTATTATCGCCTGATTTGTGATTTCCTTTTCTTTCCTGTCTGGTTCTATTTAGAGATGAGCGAACACTAAAATGTTCGAGGTTCGAAATTCGATTCGAACAGCCGCTCACTGTTCGAGTGTTCGAATGGGTTTCGAACCCCATTATAGTCTATGGGGAACATAAACTCGTTAAGGGGGAAACCCAAATTCGTGTCTGGAGGGTCACCAAGTCCACTATGACACCCCAGGAAATGATACCAACACCCTGGAATGACACTGGGACAGCAGGGGAAGCATGTCTGGGGGCATAAAAGTCACTTTATTTCATGGAAATCCCTGTCAGTTTGCGATTTTCGCAAGCTAACTTTTCCCCATAGAAATGCATTGGCCAGTGCTGATTGGCCAGAGTACGGAACTCGACCAATCAGCGCTGGCTCTGCTGGAGTAGGCGGAGTCTAAGATCGCTCCACACCAGTCTCCATTCAGGTCCGACCTTAGACTCCGCCTCCTCCGGCAGAGCCAGCGCTGATTGGCCGAAGGCTGGCCAATGCATTCCTATGCGAATGCAGAGACTTAGCAGTGCTGAGTCAGTTTTGCTCAACTACACATCTGATGCACACTCGGCACTGCTACATCAGATGTAGCAATCTGATGTAGCAGAGCCGAGGGTGCACTAGAACCCCTGTGCAAACTCAGTTCACGCTAATAGAATGCATTGGCCAGCGCTGATTGGCCAATGCATTCTATTAGCCCGATGAAGTAGAGCTGAATGTGTGTGCTAAGCACACACATTCAGCACTGCTTCATCACGCCAATACAATGCATTAGCCAGTGCTGATTGGCCAGAGTACGGAATTCGGCTAATCAGCGCTGGCCAATGCATTCTATTAGCCCGATGAAGTAGAGCTGAATGTGTGTGCTAAGCACACACATTCAGCACTGCTTCATCACGCCAATACAATGCATTACCAGTGCTGATTGGCCAGAGTACAGAATTCGGCCAATCAGCGCTGGCCAATGCATTCTATTAGCCCGATGAAGTAGAGCTGAATGTGTGTGCTAAGCACACACATTCAGCACTGCTTCATCACGCCAATACAATGCATTAGCCAGTGCTGATTGGCCAGAGTACGGAATTCGGCCAATCAGCGCTGGCTCTGCTGGAGGAGGCGGAGTCTAAGGTCGGACCTGAATGGAGACTGGTGTGGAGCGATCTTAGACTCCGCCTCCTCCAGCAGAGCCAGCGCTGATTGGCCGAATTCCGTACTCTGGCCAATCAGCGCTGGCCAATGCATTCTATTAGCCCGATGAAGTAGAGCTGAATGTGTGTGCTAAGCACACACATTCAGCACTGCTTCATCACGCCAATACAATGCATTAGCCAGTGCTGATTGGCCAGAGTACGGAATTCGGCCAATCAGCGCTGGCTCTGCTGGAGGAGGCGGAGTCTAAGATCGCTCCACACCAGTCTCCATTCAGGTCCGACCTTAGACTCCGCCTCCTCCAGCAGAGCCAGCGCTGATTGGCCGAATTCCGTACTCTGGACAATCAGCACTGGCTAATGCATTGTATTGGTGTGATGAAGCAGTGCTGAATGTGTGTGCTTAGCACACACATTCAGCTCTACTTCATCGGGCTAATAGAATGCATTGGCCAGCGCTGATTGGCCAGAGTACGGAATTCGGCCAATCAGCGCTGGCTCTGCTGGAGGAGGCGGAGTCTAAGATCGCTCCACACCAGTCTCCATTCAGGTCCGACCTTAGACTCCGCCTCCTCCAGCAGAGCCAGCGCTGATTGGCCGAATTCCGTACTCTGGCCAATCAGCACTGGCTAATGCATTGTATTGGCGTGATGAAGCAGTGCTGAATGTGTGTGCTTAGCACACACATTCAGCTCTACTTCATCGGGCTAATAGAATGCATTGGCCAGCGCTGATTGGCCGAATTCCGTACTCTGGCCAATCAGCACTGGCTAATGCATTGTATTGGCGTGATGAAGCAGTGCTGAATGTGTGTGCTTAGCACACACATTCAGCTCTACTTCATCGGGCTAATAGAATGCATTGGCCAATCAGCGCTGGCCAATGCATTCTATTAGCGTGAACTGAGTTTGCACAGGGGTTCTAGTGCACCCTCGGCTCTGCTACATCAGATTGCTACATCTGATGTAGCAGTGCCGAGTGTGCATCAGATGTGTAGTTGAGCAAAACTTACTCAGCACTGCTAAGTCTCTGCATTCGCATAGGAATGCATTGGCCAGCCTTCGGCCAATCAGCGCTGGCTCTGCCGGAGGAGGCGGAGTCTAAGGTCGGACCTGAATGGAGACTGGTGTGGAGCGATCTTAGACTCCGCCTCCTCCAGCAGAGCCAGCGCTGATTGGTCGAGTTCCGTACTCTGGCCAATCAGCGCTGGCCAATGCATTCTATTAGCCCGATGAAGTAGAGCTGAATGTGTGTGCTTAGCACACACATTCAGCTCTACTTCATCAGGCTAATAGAATACATTGGCCAATCAGCGCTGGCCAATGCATTCTATTAGCTTGATGAAGCAGAGTGTGCACAAGGGTTCAAGCGCACCCTCGGCTCTGATGTAGCAGAGCTGAGGGTGCACAAGGGTTCAAGTGCACCCTCGGCTCTCCTACATCAGAGCCGAGGGTGCGCTTGAACCCTTGTGCAGCCTCGGCTCTGCTACATCAGAGCCGAGGGTGCGCTTGAACCCTTGTGCACACTCTGCTTCATCAAGCTAATAGAATGCATTGGCCAGCACTGATTGGCCAGAGTACGGAATTCGGCCAATCAGCGCTGGCCAATGCATCCCTATGGGAAAAAGTTTATCTCACAAAAATCACAATTACACACCCGATAGAGCCCCAAAAAGTTATTTTTAATAACATTCCCCCTAAATAAAGGTTATCCCTAGCTATCCCTGCCTGTACAGCTATCCCTGTCTCATAGTCACAAAGTTCACATTCTCATATGACCCGGATTTGAAATCCACTATTCGTCTAAAATGGAGGTCACCTGATTTCGGCAGCCAATGACTTTTTCCAATTTTTTTCAATGCCCCCGGTGTCGTAGTTCCTGTCCCACCTCCCCTGCGCTGTTATTGGTGCAAAAAAGGCGCCAGGGAAGGTGGGAGGGGAATCAAATTTTGGCGCACTTTACCACGCGGTGTTCGATTCGATTCGAACATGGCGAACACCCTGATATCCGATCGAACATGTGTTCGATAGAACACTGTTCGCTCATCTCTAGTTCTATTCTCTTTCTGTTTTCTCCCCCTGGTGGTCATTTTGGTGCAGCTCACAGAAGATTTTGCAATTATAGTGGTAGAATCCATTGCAGGGAGGATCCTTCCATGAAAGAGACAAAACAGAGAATCACAATGTGAACTGACTGGATGTGTGGCTATCATATATTTCTATGACATCCCTGATTTCTACTGTGTTTCCTATTATGCTTATAATGTATTGTATATTTTGAGCAGTATGATGTGTTTGTGTCTTTTCTTAGTAAGTAATATTTCTGAACTACTCTATGTTCAGGAGATCTATGAGGGTAATGTCAGCATGCAAACAAAGTTATCGAGATATTAATATCTCTCTGCTCCTCTGAATGCATCCCAACTTATACTGTCATTGGTGCAAACGATATAAAGAGAAAAGCTACGTACAGATGATTTATACTACATCTACAAAACATAGTCATTATAAAACGACATAAAAGCAACTTATGCTGTGTTTGTAATAAAACGTTATACAATGTATTTATATCAAATCCTTTCAAGATCTTTGCTTGCTGGCATTCAATAGAAACCTTCACTTGTAGTTGTTGTAAATCTGTAATGTGGTGGACACACGCGTGCTCGGCTTGTTACAAGACTGAGCCCTGATAACAAGAAGGCGTCAGACTGGATCTCATCTACGTTCCCATCTGCGGTGGAGTCTCTGGCAGTGTCTGCCAATAATCAAAAGAGGAAAATGTCCTATGTAGAAGACTTTTCTCCCTGCCGCTTTCAGTTTTATAGCAAAGGACAACCAATGGACCCCATTATAGTCAACGGGTTCTGTCAGACTCTGTGTGTTACTGATGTTTTAGTGGTCCAACTCTCTGCTGTTTGGGTTCCCTGAAAGACCTGAACAACAGAGAAGTGATGCTAGTATGAACCTAGCCTCAGCTGCTGTATGACCGCCTTCAGTATGTGAGAGCCCAGGACTGTGTGTCTGACACTGTGATCTGTAGTACGGGGGCACCTCAAGGTACAGTTCTTGCCCCATTCCTCTTCACACTGTACACTGCTGACTTCAGGCACAACTCATCCAGCTGTTACTTACAGAAGTACTCCGATGACTCTGCTATAGTCGGCCTTATCACTGATGGCGATGATAGGGAATACAGAGACTTAAACCGGGATTTTGTTGAATGGTGCCAGCAGAACCAGCTCAGGATTAATGCTGGGAAGACCAAGGAGATGGTGGTGGACTTTAGTAAACGGAGAGGTGCTCCGACCCCGGTGGAGATCCAAGGAACATGTATTGAGATAGTCAGGACCTATAAGTACCTGGGCGTGCTCCTCAATAATAAACTAGACTGGGCTGATCACCTGGAGACGCTGCACAGAAAGGGCCACAGCAGACTCTACCTGCTCAGGAGGCTGAGGGCCTTCGGAGTCCGGGGGACACTTCTTAGGGCCTTCTTCAACTCTGTGGTTGCCTCAGCCATCTTTTTTGGTGTGGCCTGCTGGGGAAGCAGTATATCAACCAGGGACAGAAATAGACTTGACAGGCTGATCAGGAGGGCCAGCTCTGTCCTGGGGAGCCCCTTGGACCCAGTACAGGTGGTGGGTGACAGAAGGATACTGTCTGTGGTGACCTCCATGCGGGAGAACAAATCCCACCCCATGTATGGGACCCTGATGGGACTTGGCAGCACTGTAAGCGACCGTCTGCTTCACCCCAAGTGTGAGAAGGAGCGCTATCGCAGGTCCTTCCTTCCAACCGCGACCAGGCTGTATAATCTACATCAGACCAAACGAAGAGCTCTCCGCACAGAGAACTAATGATTATGAGGATGACCATGAGGTCTTCCTCTTTCTCTTCTGTTTTTCCTTAGCTGCCATGGACTCCTAGTATATCTTCTCTTCTCAGCTTATCTGTGTCTACGTCTGTAACATATTACTCTGTATTATCCTGTATCTGTATTACTATGCTGCTGTAACACGCTGAAATTTCCCCAAGGTGGGACTATTAAAGGATTATCTTATCTTATCTTATTTTCATTACTTGTAAGGACGACTATGTTACACTGCGATCTGTAGCCAAGCAAACTATTTTGCTGGCCAGAATCGCCATGTATGGTTAGGGGATGGTGCTCTGATCTGTGAGGAGACATAGCACTGGTGGGGTGATGCCATATTCTTAGGTTATGCCATCACTTTATGCTTTGTAAGCAGAAATACTACTTGAAATTTGTAATGGAGCCCTTACCTACCTTGTGTTATTTAGAATATTGGCGTAAAGAGACCTTTGGGGGCCCCGTAGGGTCCAGGGCCCTGTAACAACTGCTACGTCTGTACTCCATATAGTTGTCTGATCTAGAGAACTCCAACAACTTTTAGCATAAAGGGGCCACAAAGCTGATTTAGCCCTGAATCCTCTTCTAAGTATTTTTTGCACAATTGCCCTTCTGGTCACCCAGCTATGCAAGACAAAACTGCAAAGCCCTGTTTACTTGAATGGGGCTGCCCTTCATTTTCCAGCACAGCCAGTGGTTGAGGCATCGCTGTGCAGGCAGAAACTGTGAAGAGAACACCGTGCCATACCAATGCATTGGTCTCCTTCACACAGGATTGATGGGGGTCGCCACCAAGCAAATATTCTCGCAATTTCCAATCACTTTATAATATGGAAGATACACATTTAAGTCATACAGTCATAGATATATATAACAAATGTGTTGGCTTTTTCTCCAACATGATAAGGCAGTGGTTGTAGTTATAAAAGAGGCATACTGGCAAACAATTCAGTACCCCTGGCACCTGACTGGCAGGGACAAGTGTGACACCGCACTATGTGGATTAATATTCTGATCTCGGAGGCTTGGGGCAGGTTCGGGTGCCATTACTTAGCCAGGAACCAGCATAATTAGTTTCTAATGTACAGGCTGTTGGGCCTATAAACCTTGTGCAGGGTGACAGCTTCCTGAGGGCACTTATCCGGGCTCCACACAACACTAAAATGACAGAACTATATTACACTAAAAGGCCATCAGCCGCCTCCAAGAAGCTTCAATTAAAATGTGCGGCTGCCGGGTGTCATGAGCTGCAATGTATTCTACCCTGATTATAAATGCCATTGCAAATACTTCAGGAACTGTCCTTACTATAAAGGATAATACATCATAATGTACACTCACCGGCCACTTTATTAGGTACACCTGTCCAACTGCTCGTTAACACTTAATTTCTAATCAGCCAATCACATGGCGGCAACTCAGTGCATTTAGGCATGTAGACATGGTCAAGACAATCTCCTGCAGTTCAAACCGAGCATCAGTATGGGGAAGAAAGGTGATTTGAGTGCCTTTGAACGTGGCATGGTTGTTGGTGCCAGAAGGGCTGGTCTGAGTATTTCAGAAACTGCTGATCTACTGGGATTTTCACGCACAACCATATCTAGGGTTTACAGAGAATGGTCCGAAAAAGAAAAAACATCCAGTGAGCGGCAGTTCTGTGGGCGGAAATGCGTTGTTGATGCCAGAGGTCAGAGGAGAATGGCCAGACTGGTTCGAGCTGATAGAAAGGCAACAGTGACTCAAATAGCCACCCGTTACAACCAAGGTAGCCAGAAGAGCATCTCTGAACGCACAGTACGTCGAACTTTGAGGCAGATGGGCTACAGCAGCAGAAGACCACACCGGGTGCCACTCCTTTCAGCTAAGAACAGGAAACTGAGGCTACAATTTGCACAAGCTCATCGAAATTGGACAATTGAAGATTGGAAAAACGTTGCCTGGTCTGATGAGTCTCGATTTCTGCTGCGACATTCGGATGGTAGGGTCAGAATTTGGCGTCAACAACATGAAAGCATGGATCCATCCTGCCTTGTATCAACGGTTCAGGCTGGTGGTGGTGGTGTCATGGTGTGGGGAATATTTTCTTGGCACTCTTTGGGCCCCTTGGTACCAATTGAGCATCGTTGCAACGCCAAAGCCTACCTGAGTATTGTTGCTGACCATGTCCATCCCTTTATGACCACAATGTACCCAACATCTGATGGCTACTTTCAGCAGGATAATGTGCCATGTCATAAAGCTGGAATCATCTCAGACTGGTTTCTTGAACATGACAATGAGTTCACTGTACTCCAATGGCCTCCACAGTCACCAGATCTCAATCCAATAGAGCATCTTTGGGATGTGGTGGAACGGGAGATTCGCATCATGGATGTGCAGCCGACAAATCTGCGGCAACTGTGTGATGCCATCATGTCAATATGGACCAAAATCTCTGAGGAATGCTTCCAGCACCTTGTTGAATCTATGCCATGAAGAATTGAGGCAGTTCTGAAGGCAAAAGGGGGTCCAACCCGTTACTAGCATGGTGTACCTAATAAAGTGGCCGGTGAGTGTAGATTGTCATCTATATATCTCCTATGTGTAATACCAAATATACAAAGCTATTACAGACAGTTTGGCACCTCTCTCCTTAGTACATAATTGTATTCCTCAATATAGCAATCCTGGAACATCTTTTTAAGGGCTTTACATTGTTATTCATCTGTTATGTTTATGGAAATGTATGAATACATAGACAGATGGGAGTCACCAGTTGGGGGTTTGTCTCAGTATATACTGATACTGCCCCCTCAGGGCTGCCGGTGTCAGTCTGTGTAAAGACTGGTTTATATAAGAAGGGGAATAATAATACTTGGCAATGTACAGTATTCATAGATTTCTAGTAGGAATAGCAGGAACTGCAACAAAAAGGCAGAAGAATTGTTATTTCATGAATAATTTACTGTAACTACAGAAATGATTTGTTCTCTTTAAATAGCAATTTTACTAAAAGTTTAATTTTCTGAATGAATTAAATATCTTTGGATGAATATATGAAGAGATTCTCATCATGCACAAGCTTTTATATACTTGTACAGTAAGTTTTGCTGCCTTTACTGTAATGTTTTCTGCCATATACTAATGTGAACTACTTGTAGTTAGTTCACATTAGCATGAGCATCATGTCTATGAATATGTTGCAAGTCCAATATGAAAAGAAGTGAAATCTAAATCCCATCAATGCTTGGTGTGACCTTTGCCTTTTGGAGAAGGAGTCCTGAAAATGATGATATGGCCCCCACAGAGCCCTGATCTCATCATCATCCAGTCTGTCTGGGATTACATGAAGACACAGAAGGCTTGGAGCAAGCCTACATCCACAGAAGATCTGTGCTTTGTTCTTCCAAAATGGTGGGAATAACCTCTGTGTTCCTTCAAAAACTAGAGTATACCTAGAACTGATGGAAGGCAAAGTTGAAAGGTCACACCAAATATTGATGGGATTTAGATTTATCTTTTTCATTTGGTTTTGTTAACACTTCTATTTCTGAAAGCATTCTTACTTTGTAGCATTACTCCGCACATACCTAAGGGTCAGTTCACACGTGAACTGCCCGCGTGGGTTTTGACACCAAGAGAGACGCGGCGAGACGCGTCTCTCTCTTGTCAAAACCCGCCTGCCGCAACCATCGCGGTCGCAGCTTTCCCCTCCGCTGTCGGCTCAAATGAATGAGCCGACATAGGAGGGAGCTGCCAGGGGCGGAAGCCGCGCGGGCATGTCGTTTCTTTTCTCCACTAGCGGCAGGCCGCTGCTAGCGGAAAAAAAAAACCTGATGGTCTACATAGACCACCATTGTAAAGGGGCGGATTTTGAAGCGAAATCCGCTGTCAAAATCCGCCCCTTTGCCTACGTGTGAACTAGCCCTAAAACTTTTGTACAGTATTCTATAAGGTTTTTGTGGGCAAGATACATAGGATGCAATGACAAGTGACACTTTCTGATAATCCGCTGACGTTCCGAAACTGAATGTCGCCATTTGTCTTCCCCTTTCCCCAGCAATACTTACCAATCCTTCCTGTGTACAAGGAACGGGTACTCCCCTTCTTCCTGTCTTCTACAGTGAGCGGAATAGCTAAGCTAGGAACACACATTGAGTGTGAGGGGCTAGTAATGGGCAAGATTGCTAGTCGGTGAGTGGGAGGGGCTCGTCTTAGTGAGCAAGTGATGGTGGGTGGGGCTAGACTAGTGAGTGAGGGTGGGAGGGTCTAGGCTAGTGAGAGGCACGGTTTTGTAATGGAGTGAGAGAGGAGGAGGGAGCTAGCATTAACAGACCTTTATAGAAAAATAAATAAATAAATTCTGCTCATAAAACCCATTTAAATGTGTTGTCCACCTGGAGTTCTGCAAGTACCTCCTCCATGTCCATCGCAGCTCCTCCAACATGGGATGCTGGTCAGAGCTAGGCAGGCTCCCCCTATGGGTCACCATGCAGAAGAGGGCGCTATCATTCTAGACACACATACAGGGCAGCAGCCCTGGCTCTTACCACCACCAAGCCTGGCTGAGCCACAGAGCCCTGAGCAAACTCGACACCCCCCAACCAAGTATCATCCATCTGCCAAGCCAAAACCACCAATATGCCCTGAACAAGGCTAAAATAAAAGGAGCCATTGAGAGAGACAAAGAGTGGTACATCGAGGAATGGAGAAGCGCAATAAAGAACTCCAAGAAACTCACCGTGTACCAGTCATTGCAAAAGGGACTACACCATGGCCACCTACCTGGAGAGAACTCCCCACCCCAAACACAGACTCTGAGCCGGTACAGACTGAGCGCCCACAGCCTGGAGATGGAGACAGGGTGACACAGGCAGACGTACAAGCCACGGGAGAACAGACTGTGCCAGCACTGTGACCAGGGGCCCTAGAAGACGAGACCCACTTCCTGCTACACTGCACCAAATACTCAGCTGTGAGGGCTGTCTACTTCCAAAGACTCTCTGCCAACATCCCAGAATTCACATCTGTAGATGAGAAGAGGAAACTCTACATCAGGGGTAGGGAACGTGCGGCTCTCCAGCTGTTGCAAAACTACAACTCCCAGCATGCATACTTGCTCTGCTGTTCTTGGAACTCCCATGGAAGTGAATGAAGCATGTTGGGAGTTGTAGTTTCACAGCAGCTGGAGAGCCGAAGGTTCCCTACCCCTGCTCTACATCCTACTGGGAGAAGAAGAGGCCACTGTGGAGATCGCTGCCCAATACGTGTCCAGCCGTCACCAAGTAAGAGGAAGATGAGACCCCACGGACTGTTATACCCCAAATCACCCGCCCCACCCCAACCCCAACTCTCCCCCCCCCCCCTTACTAGCTTTGGCAATGCCAAATATCTATTCGTACGTGCCAATAAAGCTTGTTTGATTCTTTGTCCCATCTCAAGGATCCTATCTATACTGATAGCTTATGTAAATTGAAGCTTTTTTCTACATATATTGCTTTAGAAATTCCGCTTTGTTTGCCGGGTATGTTAATTTATTTATTCCTCTCATTGTTTACACTGGTTGCTATAACCATGGACCTATAGGACAAGTGACGTCACTCACACACAAAACTCTGAGGCTGTTCTGTACAAGAATCTGCAGATTATCTGACCTGCAGACGTGTTGTTTGTCCCATGCGGGAGGAGGGGGAGAGAAATACAGGAATTGAGAAGCAGACACTGCATACAGCCTGGCTGAAAGGCTGACATGGGAAAACCCCTTTAAGTCTGCATACTATACTATATGTGATTTGCTTTTTGGCCCAAGAAGCCACCATGCTTTAGGTCTACAGTTGATGTTGCATAAAACTATATACAACTGAATGAAAAGGTTAATCTATAATAAATTATAGATTTTTCATTTCTTCCCTTTTATGTTGCAATTAAGTCTGGGATTAGTCAGACCAGTGAGATTCTTTTACACATTCGCCAACCCTCTCGTATCATTACATACATAACAATTTGACCCCTATATTAGCCTTGTGAAAATAACAGTGATATTTCTGTATTTGTGACACTTGAAAAGAATGGCAGTCATTGCGCAGCTTAATGAAATACTGGTGTTTTCACAGCATGCTCCATCCCTTACCCATTAGAATGTAATAGAACAGTAAAACATATTTAATTACAATTATTACAATGTTCTCCCACCTCATATGAGGCTAAATTGCCTTTATTTAAATGGCATTACGGCTCCTGTCAGACTGCGAAAATGAAATTCCACATTTCCATGGATGTGCTGTATGAATGAGTCATGAGATGACTGAGCGGAGTGATGGAAATTCAGCAATATGTAGGAAGAGCCCCAGATTATCAGATGGCAGTCCAAGGCGAGGGATCAAAGCTTTTTCATGAGTCAGATGAGCACCAGGTTTTCATGTCAATCTGTAAAAAATTAAATGGCTGTATTATAGCCAAACCAAAAACTATAGACAGAGACGGAGAGCAGAAACATATGGACAGTTTTTAGCGGTAGGATTATACTACTAAGGCTGGGTCTGTCCGGCACTGAACCATCTAAAATTGCCATGTGAAAAGTCCTGCAAGCCCAAACTTTTTGTTTGTGATTTCAGTTGAAATCAAATGAAGGGACAATCAACAGACCCCATGGTAGTCAATGGCTTTCCTCATGCTACATTGGTGTCTGCCATTTTAGCGGTCCGTTCTTCTGGTCCTTTGATGGCCTACATGAATGCACACCTGCTACAGATGTGAATTAAACATAACCTTGATCGATTAAATCATAAACCCATATCTACAAATTAAAGGTGTTTTCAAGGAATAACTTATTGATAACCTATCTTTATGATAGGGCAACACTATCAGATTGGTGGGGGTCCGACACCCCAACTGACCAGGTGTTTGTAGAGTCCGCAGCATTTAAATCAGCACTGAGGCCTCTTCACTGCTTACCAAGCACAAATCCTATATTATATAGCACTTGAATAGCACCGAGCTGCAAACAGACCATGTAATCGATGAACCTGACGTCATATGGGCTGTGAAGTGAGACTACCGCTCACTGGAGAGGTGCTATCACTTTGATCAGCTGATCTGTCAGGTGCCCAGGTATTGGAAGCCAATTGATCTAATATTAATGACCTAGACTAAGGGTCGTCAATATTAAGCCCCTGTAACAGGTCAATCTACACTGTTTATTTCAGCATTGGAGACTCCATCTCTAAGTCTGTCATATTTTATGTCAAGAATAGTACAGCATGCAATGCTATTCTCCTGTGAATGTGGCAAAACCTGATGTGCCCAATTATAAGCCAATTGGGAATGTTGGGTACCTTTAGGGTTTATTGTGTGATGGATCTAGCACTCCATCATCTTCATATTTTTGTTCCTACAATGGAGCAGAAAACTGGAAATTACATTGCAAATGGGAATTTAGCCTTAAAGGGGTTGTCTCATCACAAGGATCCTATCTATACTGCTTGTTAATGTGGATGTAAGACTTTTCCTAAATACATTGCTTCAGCACAACTGCTTTGTTTGTCCACTATCTTACTTTATTCAATTCATTGTTGACACAGCCTTTGACTTATCTGCTCAAAAGTCCAGTGACGTATCTGCTGCTCTCAGGGGGGAGGGAGGAGGGGCTAAGTGCACGGGAGCGAGCCTATGTATCTAGCTATTCCTGTGTCTACACCACGTGACCTAGCTTCCTGCACTCATATAGGGGAGAGGAGCTGCTTTCATTTCTTCTGTTCTCCCAGTTATCAAGCTAGCTAATTCAATTGTGTTCATTATGGCAGAGACAGGCAGTCTATGTATGTAACACAGAATGGAGTTGCTGCTGTCTGTACTTCATAGTAAAATATGGGTGGGCGGAGCTACATGTTAATTTGAGGGCGGAGCTAAACGGCATGTTGCATGTGAAACCCCGCCCACCAAATGATGCAAGAAACCAGGACGAAAGAAGATTTTACAGGAGTGAAGACTGGTGAGTATGCAACGTGGAAATACCCCTTTAATGCGTTGGTCACAGTGGGGCAATCCCATCTCTTATTTGGATTGCCATCTATGAGGCAGATGGTTAAAGTTACTCTAAGTACACAGGTTAGGCTTAGGTGCACATTTTCTGCACAGATTTCAGTCCGTATCTACAAATTCTATTTCTCATCCACCTGATGCAGATATTTATTCAGTGTAGGAATTGGCCTAAATTGCAAATTTAAAATCCACAACTTATTAATTCATTTTTTTTTTCTGGTGGGGATTAAAAAAAATGGCTGAAAAATCCACATGTTAAAATCCACACCAAAATCTGCATATGCATGTATGTAAATCCACACCGAAATCAGACGCCAGATGTGGCAGAATTTCTGCATGTAAATCCCACTTAAGTGCATGTAACCTTAAAGTTATGTGCCATGGGTGTTCTTAAAATTCACTTAATTGCTGGGTTTTTTGTCTTTTCTTTCTTAGGGGGCATTCACACGGAGTAAAGTGATGCTGATTCTGGCACAATAATGATAAAGTAGCACAATAAAGTGGCTCTGTTTCTGGCAGAATCAGCACTGATAAAAAGACTCCCATTGACTTCAATGGGTTCCATCTTCCGTGCGGAACACATTGAACTCAATGGGAATCTTTTTTAGCAGCGCTGATTCTTCCGCTAGTTATCGTGTCAGAATCAGCGCCACTTTACTCCATGTGAATGGAGTATTGACTTCAATGGGAGGCTTTTTTTTCAGCGCTGAAATTCCACACCAAATTCCTCACCATTTTCCTCCATGTGAATGGACCCTTATTGTTATAAAAAAAAAAAAAAAATAGTCCTGGCTGTAGGTTTGTACATTTTTCCAATTTGTTATCTTTATTTTATACATGTAAGTCATGAATGCAATGAACCAGGAACGCCATCTGCTCTTGTTTTAAAGGACAGCTGAAGCCCATTTTATGAGGCTAAAAATATCTATTTTTGTATACTGCGTCATACATTAAAAGCAGAAGAAAAGATACTGATAATACATCATAAAGAATGTTAAAGGGGTTGCCCAGGATCAGAAACATGGCTGTTCTTACAAAGCCAACAATACACTTGGCTATAGATTGTGTGTAATATTACAGCCTAGATCCATTGAATTTAATGGAGTTGAGCTGTAATACCAGGCACGACCTACAAACAAGTGTGGCACTATTTTTGAAAAAAGGCTGATGTTTTTGTAATCCTGTTCAAGTCCTATGAACAAAGTGTATTAGCAGGATACTCTATGCACAAAGTGACATTCCTGTCCTGTGTACCTGTGCCTATAGACAACAGCCAGTCTTAAGAAGTGGATATGCAGTGTAAAGCATGGAGCATAAACAGGTCAGCTGCTTGAGCATGTGATTAGACATGACGAGGGTCTTTTGCTGCCTCAGACTCCCACATTGGCAATGATGCTGAAACGGGTCCAGAGTTATACTTATGCCCCGATGACGCAGAACCAAAGAACAGCAAGGTGGATGTTACCCACAGCCGCCGACATACATATCGTTCCAAGACATTATCTGGATATCTTCTTTTTGTCACTATATGCTCAGACCACGGTATGGCTTCAGATGATAATTTTCTCACAGTCATATACCTTCATTATGTAAGTTGTCGTGTTTCTGAGCGGTCATCTCATGTGTTACACAAACAATGGAAATTTTACCAGGTGACCTTGCCATAGATATCTCGTAACAGCGCTGTGTCCTTTTTAAGATCTCTGCCAAGAACGGTTTACATTACGCTCTGCTGCCCTGCTAACATATAGGGAATCATCACCTTACTATAGCAAATGGTGACTTATAATCATTAAAACAGGGACGAATATGAGGAATGGAAAAAAGAAACTTAAAAAAAAGGATCATTTTAGGGGTTGATTTCTTTTCTGAAAGTTTTTATTACAATTTGATATTGCACAGCTTTAAACTAATATAATAATGGAACGGTAGATGGAGTTCGTGTATTTAGGTGGTATTTTGGGTTGACACCGTGAAGATTAATGTCCTCCAGTATATGCAGCTGGCCCAATGAAAAGACTGTAGCTAAACTAGTCACAGATGACAGCTCTGCTCTGACAAGAACATACCGTAGATAAATAGGTAAGGCTACATTTTTCCCTTTACCAGTTTTATTTTAAAGATAAGGGACACCCGACAGTCCCCATTATAGTCAATGGGGTCCACCACTCTCCGTGTGTAACCCCTGCTTTAGCAGCCTGTCTCTCTGTTGTTTGGATTATCCGACAAACCCGAACAACGGAGAAGCGATGATAGTGTGAATATAGTAGATACTGACAAATATCATTGAGCACCTGACTAGACTGGCACTCTAAAGAGTAGCCATTATGCTATGTAAGGTAAGGGTAAGTTGACATGACTAACCCTCAAAATCAGCTCCAAAATCCAGCCAGTAGCTCCTACTGTTTTCAGTGGGATGCAGCATGGGACACTTCTGTTTTCAGGATGCCAATAAAAGAGGTTAGAAGAAGAAACATAGCACGTAAGAGTCAGACAAAACAGTATATCTAGCAAAGTGCATATGACTCTAGATCAATGACCCCGTAATGTCAAACATGTCCTGACTGAAAAATATCCAATACAAACAAAAAAATGGACTCAAAGAGTCCAATAGATCAAGACATTCAACATATGAGAAAATATATTTTATTATTGAAAATCTCTAAAATACACATAGCTATGAAAAATACACACATAGAGACCAATGGTATACTGTAAAAAACAGGGCAGCCCAACAGAGGCAACCTATAGCACAATCACCATAGAAGACTGATAAAAGCATATAATCAATATCCTACATATATTGTACACATATGTATAAGGAATCGGGATCAAAAGACCCCCACAATAAGGATAGCTGAAAAGAATGTTGTAGGGAAGAAAAATCCACCTGAACATATGTTCGTCACAATAGAGCAGCTGTTGCTATGCAAAAATACTATCCATGTGAAAGCGGCTCAGTGAAAGATGTATTGAGATATAAAGTCCCTATAAAAATATGTCCATAATCCCAAGACAGCTTAGCTATCCCTCAGTCTCCAACACATGTCCTAACTACATGTGTTTATCAGCATAACTTACCCATGGCTCAGCGAAACGCGCGTCGGGTGGGCTTCACCCATACATTGGGGCCCTATACTAGCACCTCGTTCATCACCTAGCCATGGGTAAGTTATGCTGATAAACACATGTAGTTAGGACATGTGTTGGAGACTGAAGGATAGCTAAGCTGTCTTGGGATTATGGGCATATTTTTATAGGGACTTTATATCTCAATACATCTTTCACTGAGCCGCTTTCACATGGATAGTATTTTTGCATAGCAACAGCTGCTCTATTGTGACGAACATATGTTCAGGTGGATTTTTCTTCCCTACAACATTCTTTTCAGCTATCCTTATTGTGGGGGTCTTTTGATCCCGATTCCTTATACATATGTGTACAATATATGTAGGATATTGATTATATGCTTTTATCAGTCTTCTATGGTGATTGTGCTATAGGTTGCCTCTGTTGGGCTGCCCTGTTTTTTACAGTATACCATTGGTCTCTATGTGTGTATTTTTCATAGCTATGTGTATTTTAGAGATTTTCAATAATAAAATATATTTTCTCATATGTTGAATGTCTTGATCTATTGGACTCTTTGAGTCCATTTTTTTGTTTGTATTCAATAAAACAGGTTCCCTGTTCGATTTTGCCACAGATTCCGTGGTTGATGCTAGGCTCACATCTGCAGACACCCTGACAGCAGACCAGAACAACGAACCGCTAAGACCTCAACAGTGTATTGACTAAAATGAGGTCCAGCGGGTGTCCATTGTTTTGAGCTGAAACCACAAGATGAAAAAGTTGGATTTACAGCACTTTTTTGTCCATGGATTTTTGGTGGTCACTGTGAGTCTCCAAAATGGCAGATGTGAACCCAGCCTGGCTCAGAACCGATGGTGCAGAGCTCCAGCTGGTTAGCCCCATTGTGTCTGGTGCACAGTTCCTGGAAAGTATAGAGAAACCTGAGATAGGAAACTTTCCACTGTGTGAACATCCCCTAAGGGCATTGCCGTATTTGTGTCTTCAAAGACTTTGGACTATTAGACTCTCTTTATATCCAAACAGAAAGTAAAAGCTCCATATGGGAGAGCAATAAGTTGGGGGATAATGGTGTAAAGGGTTTGTCATATTTAGAGACGATCTTATCAAAAAAAAAAACCACAGCTCTAAAGAACACAACCAGAATCCGTCCATAAAAAATAATTGTATTTTCTTCTTTGTGATAAGACCTGATGTGAATAGAAGGTTTCATATGTCATTTCACAATATGTGTCATTTTTCAGCTCAGTTCCTCTCATCCGCTGACTGGCTTGCTTAGTAAATTGGATTCTGTATGACTTGGCTCTGCAAAACAATGGTACAAACCTTGTAAAAACATACACCTTAGGAAATGAAATGGTGAAACATTTGCTGAGCATGCACGCTTTAATGATCCACGCTGTCAAGATTTATAGCTGTTATACTGTATGGTATAGTGCGGGTGCTCCGCTGTCAAAAATCTAGTTATTTTAAAGTAGGAACACTGAAAAAGTAGCGAAGAAAGGAGGGATCTAATGTGCGCCCATCTCTCATCTTCCTTCTCCAAAAATCATGTGGCAGATATGCCGACCTTCTTCTAAGGCTGGTCTTACACAACTGTAATTTAAGTCCGCAAATGGTCCGCAATGGCGGTTTTCAATTGTGGACCATTTGAGGACACATTGTATTCAGTGTGGCCTCTTATTTTATCCGTGGCGTGCCGTGCCGTGACCGAGGTCCGCACCGAATACAGCAGGTCCGCAAAGGCCGTGAATTCACGGCACTGCACAGACTCGCCCATAGAACTCTATGGGTGCATGCGGCAGGACACGGACGTCTGCGGACTGTCTATTTGCAGTAAAATAATAGTGTTGCTGATCAGCAAGTTGCAGACCGTAAAACCAATACGGTCATGTAAGACCAGTCTAACACTTTGACATAAATTTAAGGCCGCACTGGGGGAGATAGGACTCAGATTCTCCTGAATGTCCTTTTTCAGTGGAATAACCATTTAAGATAGTAATATACGGTATAATATTTTATCCCTTTTCAACAAGCGGCACATAGCTGACTTTGTTAAGGCTGGCTACTAAGCATAGAATATATCCCCATATGACTGCAATATGTGTGACCTCCATTTAGCTTTACTTTACTGTTTATGGAGCAGGCGCAGGATTTCTCCAGAACTGAGTAACTCAATGAGATGTCAGCCGTTACATATGGATACAGATAGTGGAGATGCTCAGACCTACATACACATAAGAGAAAGGTCGGCCAAAGCTATAGAGTATCTTATTTGTATTGTGGCTTCTCATTACACTCCCCTTACAGAGGGCGTTAGGGGAAGGAAGGGTCAGGCATGATGAACCTTACCATTCCTGATCCTCTGTTCCCCCAGGAGATAAGCTTACTCTCTCCCACTGAAAACACAAGGAGTCAAACCCAAGCATGCATGTGCACGAGGGAGTAAGGAGAGAGAGCTGTTGCCCGAACAAGAGTTTGGTCGACCACTAAGAGTGTGGGGGACTCTAAGAGCACACTACCAACATTACATGTCCAGGAGAATGACACTCCAAGTGCTGCATGAAAGTTTACATGTGAGGCCATGGCCCTATTGATGAGGCTGTGCCCAATTTTGGGATGTCACACTCCCCTTTTGTGTCATGGACATGCCAATATGCTGGCTATGCCCTTTTTCTCCCGATGTGATCAGCATATAATATGACAAAAAGCCCGGCAGATGTAAGAAACTTTTCCAGGAATCTAAAAGGTCGCCCCTTTTTTCAGAGGATTGCGGATTTTTTGGGAGAGTTGGCAAGTATGCTTTAGAGGCAAATCCCCAGTCTCTGTAAGAACTCCATTACAACCATCAATGTCTTTCTCCCTGTACACTAAGGTGGTGCCCCCTGTAGTGAGGTATTCTTCAGATCCTTGTGAGATGAATTGTTTCTATGGTTGGACTCTTACTGATATATTCTACATACGGTACATACAGTACATACGGTTATAGCAAGAATAACAATGCAGCTATGACATCACTAAGAGCTAAGGCTAGAACATTGCTTAGAAACCACATTGTAAATCTCTTCATTTTTCTGCGTTGCTCCTTCCTTTGGGATACACAGAGTTTCTCTTATATTTCACTAGTAAAGATCATTCATGTGTAAATACAAATACATTGAAGGCGTTTTCTATTCTGCAGGCTTGGATAGTTTGTGTTCATGTACAGTCTATGTACAGGATCTGTTCTCCATTCTCTGCAAGTTACCACTACAAGAATGATTCACCAACAAGCTGTGTCACATGAAATTTCTTTCACTTCCATAGATTATATTTTCCATGGCCACAACACTTTGAAAGTAAAAGGAATCTTAGTCTCTGTAATGTTTTTCTTTGTAAGCTCGGTTGACTAATGTTTGGAGCATTGATATTTTTCTCCTGCTCATTCATGTTTATTGTGCTGCTGACTATCAGCATGAGGCCGGGAGAATGGTATTTACAGTGGGAGAAACGACTGCTAATCTTGAGTGACAAAGTAGACACACAGCGCCACTTCATGGTCTAGAGCGGGAAGCGCAAGTCACAAAGCTCATAGCTATAGTCACAATATAAAAAGTTGTGACCGTGTTTAGTGCAAGAAACAGGTATAGGCCCCAGGTGTCAAACCTAAGAATAAAGTGACCAATGTGTGTCACTGCTTAGCACTAGCACTATATCTTCAGGAGTAAGGCTACATTCACATGACTGTGTTTTGTCAGTGTGCTAGTTGTGTTTTTAACCCATTTTTTCTATTTCCCCATTCGTTTCTGTGCTCAAGGGGCTGCGTTGAGGGCTGTGAGACCAGATGAAAAACTCAGGACAGGTCATATTCCTGTCTGTCTTGTGGTCATTCATTGAAATGTATGGGTCTGTGGAGGGCACGGACAGCACATGGAGGTTGCAGTACCTACACTCACCGCTATAGTTTTTAGGCGAGTGAGCAGTGTGGAGAGAGCTGTGCTGCCTCAGTACTGTTTATCTGCAGGGGTGCCAGGTGATGTACCCCCACAGATCTAATATCAATTATCGATAGCCTATCCTAAGAATAGACCATCAATTGTAGAAAGTGGATAACCCCTTTAAGCCTTGGCTTCTGTGGCACAAACCATTGCAACAACCGCAATCCCATCCACACATTGCAGAAAAATATGCACAGTGTTTTTGGAAATCGCAGCATGTCATTATACCTACAGAAATGCTGTCAGTTTCCCTATTGGCATAATTGGAGCAGAAAGTTCACAGAGGAAACCTCTATGAACTTTCTATAAAAAGCGCTGCAGGAAAAGCCACAATGTGTTTCTGCCACGGTCTTTCCCACAGCGCTTTTTTGCTGCGGCCCGCTACGTGGGGCCTTAGACTCAGTGTCTAAAGCAGCAGGTCATCAATATCCTAAACCTGGACAACCTATTTAGTAAGTGTTGAGTCTGAGACAGTCCCTTTAACCTCTATTCTGAAGACGGTATATGGCGTTATAGCATTGCTGATAAGATTGAGGAACTCAGTTTGGAGTTTATGCCTCGGTAGCGTAGACCTATTGCAGTTTTATATGTCTGTCTGAGAAACAAGATTTTACATTGAGCTTTATAGCATTTACTATTATTTTTTATTTTTACCTTGGTCTACTATCCCTGGAATTGTATGTACAGTGAATGAAAACTGGAACCATGTTCAACACCCAGTGTAGTGCACACTCAGAGGACGACCCCCATCAAGATGTCCATCGTATAATATGTGATAATTATTCAGAAAGATAGTGCCATGGGAAGATGACCTGCGTAACCCAACACATCCCATGTGGCATCAAACTAACTAAAAATGTCATCAATCTCTTACTAGAGATAATCACAATCAATATATTCTGTAGCATCAGGGCTGTAAATGAGTCTCATAGGAACTGATATGTCCTCCAGCCTCGCTACGTGACATGAAGACGACAAAATCTTAATGTAGCCTTATCACATGCCCCAATGGAAAGCTGGAGCTTCAAACATAGAATTCAAGCAGAATAGCACTAAAAGTTTTCTCTGGTCATAAAACACATCACAACCTAAAGTTTGGCATGAAATGAAATATCTATGGCACCTTTGCAAGCTGAGTTAAAGGGGTTTTCTAGGCTTATGATATAATGACCTATCCATGCATTAGGTCATCAATATCAGCTTGGTGGGGGTTGATTAGCTGTTCTCAACTTCTGCTGGAAGTTTGGCACCCCCCCCCCCCCCCATTGATCTGATATTAATGACCTATCCTAAAGAAGCAAAACTTGTGTCACCCCCGTCAGGGGTGGGTGTCTGGCAGCTTAGGCCTGCTCTCATTGTAAACTTGCTGCTATGAGCACGTATAGTGCTCTGTATCATGGAGTCATGCATATATATACTGTATATCAGCACAAGATGTTATAGTACATGCATACTAAAATGTGCCTACAGAGTTGAGTTCTGTCTACACATGAAATACAGTGTCCCCTACTGAGACCACATACGGCAGTAGAGAGGTGTATGAACATGCGCTTCTGCCATACATCATAGTAAAACAGAGTTTAATATCTGAGGTGTGACTAACTTACCCTACATACAGTGGACGAGAGACATTGAATGTAATGTGAAGCCACATAATGTAGTAAGTGGGTTACCACTAAGTAGATTTTAAAGCTGGCCATGCAAATTGGATTTCCTCAGTGGACATTTATCTAAAAGGGATTGGATAGACCAAATAATGTAATAGTTTCTGACTTCTGACTACACTTGGTTGTAGCTGTAAGAGTTGCAGAGGTAACCATCACACCCGAGTCCTGACCCTTGAAGGAGAGTTGATGCATCAAGATGTCTTGGTATATACAGTGAAGGAAATAATTATTTTATCCCTCGCTGATTTCGTATGTTTGCCCATTGACAAAGACATGAGCTTTCTATAATTTTAAGGGAAGGTTAATTTTAATAGTGAGAGATAGAATATCAAAATAAAATCCAGAAAATCACATTGAATAAATGTATTTGCATTTTGCATTAGGAAATAAGTATTTGATCCCTCTGGCAAACAAGGCTTAATACTTGTTGGCGCACACAGCAGTCAGACGGTTTTTGTAGTTGATGATGAGGTTTACGCACATGTCAGGAGGAATTTTGGTCTGCTCTTCTTTGAAGATCTTCTCTAAATCATTATAGACTGCTCATGTCTTTGTCATTGGGCAAACTTACAAAATCAGAAAGGGATCGAATAATTATTTCCTTCACTGTATATTAAGTATGACCATATACTTTCAGTGTCTGTTCCTCTCAACCGCTCAAAATATCCACGCTAGGTTTTGCTTAGCTTTCTTGTATTCTAAATTGGGAATGGGGAGTAATCCACATCTGCTTTCAGTGGTTTCGTCCCCCATTTTTCTTGAAAATTGCAGATTAGAAATTCCTACAAGCAGGACTTCTCTCTCCACATTTTTCAGGCGGAAACCTAGCAGACCCTGTTATAGTCTCTGGGGTCCGGGGGTTTCCATGGATAACCGCTTTTTAACAGCCTTGTACAACTTTGCTCTTATGTCTCTTCTCTCTCTGGTAAGCCTGGCCAATCCATGTATCCATCCATCCATCCATCCATCCATCCAGTCATTCATCCATATGGTTGACATGTAATAATACATGCTGGTCACAGTTTCCCTCACTGTGCTTCTCGCCAACCTGACTTTGGCCTGAAAAGGGGTTGTCATCCACTTTAAGAAGAACCATATCAAATGAAGCCATTACTCACTTAATATGGAATGAAGTCAAACAATGAGATATTAATCTGATCCTGACTGACTCTGATATTTGCCTATAGCCATCTTAATACGGTCTATATAATATTTAAGATTGAGGTTTTTTTTTTTTTTGGAGAATTTCTTTTTCCTGTATAATGTGTTTTCAGGTGAAAATCTACGTACTGCAAAATACTAATGTCAGGCGGAGTGATAAAATTCTGTGATACATTCGGGAGGTGTTATAAAACTGCTATCCATTTCTTTTATTGGGATATTTTATCATTGCTTTCATGGCGTTTTCTCCTCTCATTATGAGATTGCTGGTTATTACTAACCTGTGATCCAGCAAAGTCTTTCTTTGACGTGTAAGTTGATGTACAGTAATTACTCAAAGCCTCACTTAATGCACATGAAAACAGCCAGAGCCCGAGGCGGCCGTGTAGTTATCGAGATTTCTGGATCCTATGGAAGGATTTCAGTGCACACCTTGAGATTGGAAAATAGGTGGTGATAATAAATGAATGCAGATAAACAGCCAGGATGTGGCCCCAGATCCTTAGGTTAGGGTTGTTTGGCCACGCAACATTGGGGTCATCCAATTCACATGGCCAAGCACTTCTACATATGTTAACAAAATAAGAGATACTCCCCAGTTTGTCCTCCCCGATGGTGTTTACATGGGTGTAGAGGTGACGTGCCCATATACACCATGTCACCATTGCAGCCTATCATGTGCTGCATGCCACTAATGCGAGCAATTGCCTGCTTTGTGGCATGGTGTATAAGGACATGTTATCGCTTCAGCCAAAAAGATGACATCATCGCTGCAGGGCCAGGGTGTTTTTAGTTGCAAATTTTTTAGTGTTTTTTTTTTTTTGAGCCAAAGTCAGGAGTTGCTTGAAAGGGAGTGGAAAATATAAAGGAAGCTTCTAGACTTTCTCTTCTGTTAAACCCACTCCAGACTTTGGCTAAAAAAAAACGCAGCAAAATCAACTCGGGACCTTAGCCTAAAGGGGTTGTCTGGGACTGTGATATTAGCTCCACTTCTTCTTCAGGCCAGTGACATCACATCCATGTGTTATATGCCCATTCTGCAGCTGAGTTCCACTGAAATTAATGGGCATGACCTGTAATACCAAGCTCAGCCACTAGACAGTGTATAGCGCTGTGCTTGGTAATTAGTGAATAGGCCACAACAATCAATATCATATTACCAGATAATCCCTTTAATTAACACCCAGGGATGGATCTGCTGATTCTTGAGCTGTGGTCATGAAACCTCATGGGTGGCAACATGACCATATTCACTCTCATTCGGTGTGACTAACACTATATTGCAGTGTTATGTAATACTGGTACATGTCCTATGTAGCCCAAGTCTAAAATAGCATTCTTGGGCCGCATACAATAGTGGCTAGTAATTTTTGCACACTGTATTGAAGCACAACTTCACCTTTGCTGAGATTTATGGGATTGCTAATCCTGACACTTGCTCCTGTTCACGAGATCAGGGACCATGAACAGTACAGTACGTGTCCCATGGGTCCCAAATGGACTGGAAACACTCCACCATATTATTCAGTGTAGCCGTGAGAGACTCCAGACACCTTACATCCTTAACACGAGCCAGTAGGGAAGGGCCTGTGGGTGGCTGAGTACTCCTCCAATGTAGGGCTATGAGGGTCTTTGCTGCAGATGTTGTAAGTTGAGGCTTGTCTTAACGTTCCAGAAACAATCTTAACCAATCAGGCACATCCCGAGAAACCCATACCAAAAGGGGTTTATGGAAACAGCCTAAAAGTTGGAGGTACATACCATAGTGTTGGGACAAATGTTGTCATCCTTTATCCTTTTGTCCTACGTGAACACGGTAACAATTCTATATACAGTAGGGCCTCTGAGTTAGGAATGAGTGGCGGACTAAGAACACAAACTTCACCAATGTATATCTTTATTTGTATTGTATGTGGATTACATTACAGTCTCTTGCTATCTGGTGAATTGAATCTGCTGCTTTCTAGTTTGTATTTCTGTACATATTCGCTGTGTCATAAAATACCAACCTTGTGAGTGTTTCTGTAGCTTCACTTGGTGAGGAAATTCCATATAGAGTGATAAAGAATGATTCCGGTTGTCTGCTTTTTGTCTTTGATCTCATGTAAGGTACCACCTACTAGTCCTGCGCTGTAGGAACAAGGGTCACAGCTGCAAATGGGCCCTTTCAGAACAGGACACTCAAGCCCTGACCTTCCTTTCCTACTAAGCACAAGACCTCTCAATAGATACTTCACAACATGTCATAACTTGTAAAGGAAATCCCCAGCTTTCCACAACACTCCACAAATAACATGTACACAGATAGTTAATATGTAAATGTTCTGCAGTGTCCACCACCGTGACTCTCAGTCTGTGGGTGCACCTGTCCACTCACCAACTTGTTCAGATGGACAACCCCTTTAAGGAACTGGAGTCAAGTTTTACTTATCACTTCTCCACCACTGATTTTTTATTTTTTTTGAGAAGATAGGTACAAAGAATGCAGATGAAAAGTAGGGACTGTCCCTCTACAGTAAGTTCTATTTCATGTTATAAAAAGTTTTTTGAGGCTCTATGTAATGCACCCCCTGAATTCCTCCCAGACCTCAATAACATTTTTCTTCTCCAGGAGAAATCACCAGTCTCGTGTATGGGCAGCTTTACAGTAGAGAGGGTCAGTACATGAAGCAGGCTATTGACTTCTCATGTCTCATCAACAGGATTCACACGTGACTAGTAAATCTCCATAATTCTATACATCCTGTATGTATAGTCCTTGCTATATAGATACAGTGAGTGTAGCCTGCGGCCTAATGACTCTCTTTGACATACAGTTATCATGACTCACCGTAACTACCTGACTTCTGATTCCCAGTATAGCACAAAAGGAAATCTGTAAATTGCTGTTTTTCATAGAGTGAAGTCTTCATTGGACAGACTAATAGGGGGATGTTCGCACATGTAGAATTTCCTAGGATTTAGGTGCAGATTTTATGCCTAAACTCTCATTAGATCCTCTAACATTTTGCATTCAATGCATTTGAATTTGCCCAAATCTAAGACTATGTTTTTGATATGACATAATCCCTTGAAACGCCAACCTTAGCGTTCAGAGGGTCTCATGTGATACTCCACATGTGAGTCAATTTACTGTAAATAATATATCAGCAAATTTCATAACAGGCAACTTCCTAATATACTGTTAATTTCTCAGAATAGAGGATGTAAAAGTTGCGGTCACACCCAGCAACATAAATATATGAAATATATAGCGACAGATTAATAATACTAAAAAACAGTAGCATTTTTTCACTAAATAATATTCTTTATGTTGGCCTGTTGGGTAAATTGGACCAGCTGTAGTACCAGGAGCAGATATGTATACAGAAGAGACTCTGTGACCATGTAGATAATAAATGGTTGTGGTGCTGGCAGGAGTTCTGTATCCCTTAAAGAGGACCTTTAACCTCCTGGGTAATACACCACTAGAAAGCTACCAGTGTGCTGAATTCAGCGCACTATCAGCTTTCACGTTCTGTGCCCCCAGTGAAGTGTTATTAGTGCCGGTAACGTAGCTCTTCACTGTCAGAAGGGTGTTCCAGACAGTCAGTCAGGAACGCCCTCCTCACAGCAGCGTCTATAGCGCTGTACTGTAAGAGCGGTGAGGAATGCTTTCTTCCCCTCCTGATAGTACTCGTCCATAGACCAGTACTGGGGGGGTTCCTCAGCGCAATCGCTGGGCGGTAAGCAATGCCCCCTCACACAGTACAGCGCAATAGATGCTACTGTGAGGAAGGGCGTTCCTGACTGACTGTCAGAAACGCCCTTCTGACAGTGAAGAGCTACAGTAACGGCACCAAGAGCTCTTCACCCAGGGCACAGAACGTGAAAGCTTTCTAGACGTATATTACACTGCATGTGCCCCAGAAGGTGAAAGGGCCTCTTTAAATAATACTCTTCTAAAATGACTGCTTCATTGCATGCACATATTCCCCTTTAAGGCTATGGCCCCATGTTGCAGGCCGCAGCAGACTTTCTGCTTCAATTCTACCTATACGGAAACCAGCAGTATTTCCAAAGGTATAATTAACAACTCAACAGTTTTTTGGAAATCGCAACATTTCCACTGTGGGTGTTTTTCTGCAATATTTGGATGAGATTTGCTAGAACCCCATCCACTTTGCACGGACTGTAAAATGCGTCGGTGCTTATGCCTCCTGGTGCTTCAGCTTAAATCACCATTCTTTTTTATAACTGCACTGTGTGGTGTAATTGACAATTGGGCATTAATATCCCTCTTGTCATAGGGGCGTGTCCTACACAATCTGACATTGCCAGCACTGATTGGACAGTTTTTAGGGACACAGCCCAACTCATAACACCCAGCTGTCACTTTACCAATAAATGTCTAGGAGGAGGTATGGCACAACATAAAGTTTTGAGAAAACGTTTTAGAATTGTTATTGCATAGGAATACAAGTATTTTCCATCCCTCACCCCTCACCTGACTGTCTTTCCCATTCTGCACTTCATTTATATATAACGCACTCATTCTGTCTAGGTCTATTAATACTCTATTGCTTGGTTCATACTAGTACTTGCTCTCCGTTTTTGGGTCTGTTGGGGGGCCTGAACAACAGAGAGGCAGGCCGCTAAAACAGCGGTTACACAAGGAGCCCAATGGATCCAGTTATATCATAATGGGGGTCTACTGGGTGTCCATCGCTTTTAAACTGAAATCGGCAGAGGGAAGAACTTTTCTGGGCAAGACTTTTCCTCTGCCACTTTGCGACGATGACTCTGTTGCAGATGTAGCCTTACTTAGATGTTACATGTCACCTTCTCTTTGCTTTGCTATCAGTTTTATGATGCTTCACACACCATCATATGAGCAGCTGAGCATATGAGCAGCTAGAGAAAGTACCATCTCTGTCTGCTGGGGGACAGTGTACAATACTGTCCTCTACAAATAGACTATACACTATAGACTACTTTTAGGCGCCGCCCCCTGAGAGGCTGGCTGCCTTGATGCAGTGCTCCAAGCTGGGAGCAAACTTTTCTTTCCTTTTTCACTCTTTTTCTCTGTATCTTCAAGAATCCGGTAACCAAGCAATCTAGCACTATGAATTTAGCAACTATAAATCGAATGGAAGACCCTGTGGAGTTTTTTTTTTTTTTGTTCCTTTTTGTTTCCATTGTAAAGCATGGACTCAAGACCTGGTTCAGCTGGTTTCCACATGTGCCTGTTACCATCCCCCAGCTAGGACAGCATGGCTCAACATGCGGCATGGAAGAGAAACCTACATGGAAATGCGGACTTCTTCGTTCAAGGAGATGATTTCTGGCGTCAATTGCTGATGTGTGAAGATGCTACAGCTGACTGGTATTTCTTTCTATTACTGTGGACACGTGGGACACTGTTACAACCTGGGAACCTACCATCACCCACCTACCCCAGGAGTTATGGAAGCTTGGCAAGAGAGCAGCACCATGTATACCTGGATGGTCTCTGACTTCCTTGGGGCAGTAGAACACTGTGGTAAGGAGGAGCAGGGCTTGTGATGAAGGACATTTGGGGCATTTTTTGTGGTTAAAAGGACAATAGTGCTGATACAAGATACCAAACTATCAGCTGTGAGCAGGAGATCTCACCACCTACCAAAGGAACTACCACATGTTATCATGATAGCTGCATATGTCCCCCACCTCTGCAAAAATTTCTGCTTGTTATATCCACATACTGTGACCCCCCTCCTCGTGTCCTACAACCAAGTCGGCTGTATTATTATTAGAATTATTATTATTATTAACATCAATCTGCACAGAGAACTAAATGATCCTGCAGTGTGTCTGTGTTTCTTTCTTTTTAGTTGCTATGATTCCTAGGATTTCTCTATCTGCCATGAGCTTGTATGTGTTTCTCTCTTGTTATATACTACTGTACCATCTATGAAACTGTATCACTGAAATTTCCCCATTGTGGGACTATTAAAGGAATATCTTATCTCTTATCTATACATGTGCAGTCAGGGAGACGGAGCTGTTCTCTTCTTCTTTATCAATGTATGATGTGAGCCCATCTACTCCCACTTTATGTGTGCCCTCCGATGGAGAGCTTGGGTCCTACTGTCCATGCAGTATAAAAGTACACCAAAAGGGCTGACCCCCTTGAGAGAAGAGAAAGACTTCCATTGTTTTTCTTTACCGAAGTGATTTTTAGGTCTTTCTTTCCATTATTATGGCTGGAGATTCAGTTACATGCTATATGTAGGACCTAGACTTTTATTAGTGTTTTTACAATCCCTGAAAGTAACAGTAGTCCCAGTCTACATGATAGCTTTAGGTGGGTGCAGTGTTGATACCCATAGATCTTATATCTGTGCCAAAGTTCCATTCTCCAACTATAGTACAACTGTGACAGAAGTTAACTGGGACAGTTACACAATTTTTTATCTGCTCCTCCTGAAATGCCACCCAAGGTGGGAAAAGTTGCACATGTTACGTGAACGTTGCTACATAACATTCGGTGAGATCACGCTGCTGAAGTCATCCTTTGGCACCGATGTAGAAGTCAGTCATTAGATGTGTTCATGAGTGCCCTATGATAATTATAGCCTCCCATGACTACACCTATTTGGACACATAACAGAGATTCCTATGCGATGGAGAAAGGCACTGATGGTCACGAAGGGGTTAAATAGCTGTCATGTTTGCATTTTGCCCTGTGGACATCGGTGCCACCTAGGAACGCAGTTCTGCATTTGTCGAGGCGTGCGGTGAGGCAGGGGTTAACATTCTGTGTCGCTAAACCAGTTTTAAGGAAGTACACCCTGAGTCAGCCGCACATATAGAAAACTCTGAAGTTACTGAATGCTACATTGTCCATAACCCTGTGAAATGAGCGTGCCAGGGTCCTCTACCTGCATAGGTAATGAGATTCCTCTTATATACTAAGCACTATTGGCTGCTAGGGGACACGGGGAGGGAGATCTGCAGAGATCTTGTGCAGGCGGTACTTCTCATCTGAGTCTATGATGGAAGTTTTATCTCCTTGTTACAGATTTGGTTGTATCCTATAAATTAGTGACAGGGGATTCCTCCTCCACGGATTGCTATGTATCTCTGGAATGAAATCATTTGGTGTCGATATATTAGGTTTTCGTAAGCGCTTGGGACACACAGAGCAGTTTAATTCCATTAAGTAACCATCCTTGTGAAGGAAAGACTCATTTAATTCCATTAAGTCACGTGCCGCATCATCTGTTATGTACAGTTCAGCTCCAATCTCTTAAGCCTCAGAATATGTCTTGCAAGGATGAGAAGGCCTTTGACCTTGCAATAAGGTTGCCTAATGTCTGCAATTGGCATAGAGGTTGGGAATTACCCCGTTGGTAGTGGACGAGCGTTTGAGCTATACGGTCCAGCCCATCTCTACAATGTGCTGAGCCGTACTGTATGGTATATCTTGTACGTTGCTCGACAATGAGGGACTGACCTAGCTGCATCCTCCTATACAAGCACAAAGCTTTGTTTTTCCTGTGTCATTACGGAGTATCCACTGCAAAGTGACACGGGCAACGCTCCACCTGAACGGCAGATCCTCTCTCTTTGTCGCCTGCCTGGGCACGGATGGAGTCAGAGGTAGGTGACTGATGCAGTGCAGGACACTGCGCCGCAGGAGACACAATGATTTAGCAGGGCAGTTTAGCAGCAGTGAGCGTCTGCAATGTCTGCTCTTCTGCATGTTGTGGAGGAGACTCCTCTGTATGAATGCGGAGTATTGTTATTCACCCATTAACCCTTGTGTGACTGACGGAGACACCCTGACAAGTCGGGATCTGCTATTTCCATGAAGTACATTAGACGTCCAGATATCAAATAAAACCCTTGATCTGTGGCTTGTCTATTGTGTATTGGGCCTATTGCTTTATGACTGTGAAGATTCTTGTGTGCTAGGAAACGTTTATGGCTTGTTCCTCGGAATCTTTTGTATTATTGCTGTTATGATATTATTAGGTTTATTATGCTAGTAGAATTGATAAGGAATTGTTATTACCTAGTAACAGTTGTCATAGTGTTTGTGATAATATCCTAGTTATGTTACTTACTTGGATATATGTTATTTCTCCTCCGTTGTATTTCCATCGGATATACATTTGTGATACTTGTGTTTTGTTCTGTTTTGTTGAGGGTTTATAATGTGCAGTAAGAGAAGTCTCTGAAAGTAAAAGTCCTTTTTTACCGTAACCTTGTCTATAATGTTCCAATGACCCTTGTGTTCTATAGACATCTAAAACATGATATACTCATCAATTCATTGCTCCCTATTAACCCCTTCCAATGCATGTAAAGAAATCTTATTATACTGTATACCATTATAACTACTAATATTCTGGTTGATGGTGCAACGTTGAGCCCTTGTGTGACATTGTTAAATTAATGTCACAGATATTACCATTATTTTGTATGATACAGATGTATTATATAAATAGCATTATTGCCCTTTCTTATGCTCACTCAGGCCAAGGCTGTAGTTTGAAGTCCACTGAATGGATCAGAATTGATAGAGTCCTTGGGGAAAAAAAAGTGTTGTGGAACTTCTCCTAAGTAACAGTGTCATAGCCTTAAGGTGTTCACATACTTTAGTCTGAAGTGTCTGGATAGAAGGAGGTCCTGTTCATTTTTTTTTGTTCATTTGCTTGTTTTTCGACTGGTGTCATTGCACATGTATAGACAGTGGTCATTTGTCCTTCAACTAGTGTCATTGATCACATATGGACAGTGGAAGTGTTCTCAACATTCCTCCAATTCTGGATGGAATCGAGAGGTGAAGGCCTAAGCCCCTTAAGGCTGGTTCCACAGACACACAGTTTTCTGGCCCAAACTTGGCCATGTGAATCTGTCCTTAGTCCTCCCTTTCATCAAGTCCTCCCTGCCAACGCCACAGGTTCGGTTTGCAATAAGCATATTCTTGATAAAAGGCTTTTTGTATTATCCAAAACATTGTACCTGAATGTTTAATAAAAAAAATATATATATATATATATATATATATATAACCTTCTTCATAATTGGATGCTGTAAATAACTTTTTTAGTTCTTTGGACTGGTATGGACTTATTTATATTGCTTTCTATATAGTATATCATGTATGTTGCTTGGATATTATTTAAAACAATTAGGCCATGGGGCGGTAGAATCAGGACAAATTTCTGACTCCAGATTGAAAATAAAACGATTAACTATTTTTAATCAGATTGTGTTATGAATTGGATATATATATATATATATATATATATATATATATATATATATATATATTTAGTAGTTTGTTACATATTTACTCTCATAGAAATTCAATCACTGGCTTTTCATGAATTAGAGGCTCTTTACTTCTTCTGACTAGGGTTGAGCGATCGGGATCAGAAAAGATCGGATTCCCGATCGGCGATCGAGTAAATTTCGCGATCAGAATTCCAACCCGATCTTTTCCAGCGGGATCAAGATTGGAGGTTATCTCAAGATCGGCTCAACCCTAAAAGTGAAGCATTAACTAGGATTGAGGATCGGGATCGGAAAAGATCGGATTCCGATCAACGATCGAGCAAATTTCACGATCGAAATCGGCTGGAAAATTATGGGAAATCGGATTTTAAAATCGATCTTGAAATCTCAAGATCGGCTCAACCCTACTTCTGACTGTCAGACATTTTATAAAGAGTCGGAGTAGGAGTGGTTTGGCCTACTAACTCCACAGCCCAAGTAGGCCATAACAACATGTACATGAGTATGGAGCAGTCTATCTTGCCTGCTCTTGTATTAACAACATTTATAGAGATGCTTTACAACAGCCACATGGATCATAGGGGACATTTATTGTCTTTATTCACTTTTATGGAGGACTGTTGTGGGCATGCTCTGTGACCTATGTCGTGGGCATACTCTGTGACCTATGCTCATGTTACTGTGCAGGGTCTACACAACAGGAAGTACCAGACTTTTATGAAGCTCTGTGAAAACTGCAAGATTTAAGGGTTATTTTTTAATACAGACAGTGACAAGGAAAATTAAGCAAAAACATAAAAACTTTATTTAAAAAACAGCTGAGAGTTTTATATTTTCTAAGCAAGCAAGGTCATTGATGGCAAAAGTATTTGATCCTCTGACAATATCGAGCCTGTGAAGTTATTGATCTCTGTAAGCAGTGATTTGAGTCGTGTCCTGCTCAGTTCAGGTGTGAGTTTGATCTGCTCTGACTTATCAGAAAACAATTTGGTTGACTGCTCGTAACAAAAGAATTCTGTTCAAGTGCAACATGGCAAGATCAAAAGAGATTTCACACGTTGTCAGGGGAAGAGTTTTGACGCTAATAAGACTGGAAGGATGTATAAAAGGGTTTCCAAGACTTTGGTCTCTCTCATATTGGAGAGAGTGAAATGAATTCATGACCTTCAGATGTAATATGCTGGTGAACCGTTTTAGGTTGGCACAATTTATTTTCTTATACATACATGTGAGGTTATGTTCATATCATATTTGTGATGTATGTTTATGTAGTGCTTATGGAAAGCTTCTGACATACAGTTAAATGTGGTTATAAGGTTAAATTACCCTGACAGAATCCAAAATAGTTCCCATTTGGACTCCATCTGGCCGGTATACATCAGTATTGAATAACATAGTAGACTATGACAATATCCAGTAAAAGATGTCTTGTTTTTTTTGTTTTTTTTTTCTTACAAAGGGACCCTAAGGGTAACAGATGCCACCACTGTATGAATGTATAAATCCAAATGCAGATGTTAAATAGAGGTCATAAATGAAGACCCGAAAGAACAGTGTGCAGAATGAAGTCACCCCCCATGGCTGGGTCGATGACTACTTTTGTGACGTGGACACTTTGGGTGCAGGCCACTCCCTCTTTATAGGCTGTAACCAGCACAAAAAGTGCTCAAGTCATGTAATAAAAGACATTCTATCCTGGGGGGGTGCAAGAGGATTCTACCACACTCAGGAGACTTTGCACACTCTTCTGAGAGTTTGGGAGGTCACCCCTGTTTTTGGGAGCCTCATAGATGTTCCAAGAGAGTTGGCAGGTATGCATAAACATGATATCTACAGAGCCTGACCTGTAATTCTGTTTCAAGAGTCTACTTCAGAAGTAAAAATAGACAAAAATGGACTTCAAAGGATGTCACTATAAAGAAAAGCAACTAATATTGAGCCACCTCTTCTCTAGTGGACTCAACTTTTTATTTTTATGCATGTACTAGCTATACCCGCATTTGCCGTGTGGACGCAGTGGGCCCGTGCAACACCAGTGCATCGATGGACCTCGACCTTGCACCCTGCCGACCCACTACCGTTCCTCTCGCCCCTGGACTCTCCACTTTTTTCCTTACACGCTCTCCCATTCACTTGCTCCCGTCTACCTCCCGAACCAGGGACTCCGGGCCCCTTCTCCCCCCCTTCCCACACCACCTCTGCCACCCTGTTCCTACGTGTACACACCCTCCCCAACCTTCTGTCTACCCCACGCCGCGCGCTGGGCTCCAGCGATGCCGGCATGTGTGATATTTCATTGAAATCCATTCGGACGTTGCGGAGTGATAGTGGAACAAACATCCAAACACACAAACTTTCACATTTATAATATTAAGGATGTTGAAATGTATGGCTTCCATAGTGAGACCACATCCTATGTATATGATAATAGATCTTAGCATGACGAAAAAAAACCTATTACCTTAGATGGGTCGTCGTCCACTACAGATGTTACTGTTGTATTAGGTTCAAATGAATATCTAATCAAAATGTAAATTACCTATATATTAAAACAAGGGCTAAATTAACAATAGAATTAAGCATTTTGGTTGACGTAACCCTCTGTGAGGTGTAGCTGCACCCAGATGTTCAACATGGTGTTTTACATCATTACTGAAGGAGGTATTACTGCAGGCACAGGCGTTGGGGTTTTTCTCTTACTCTGAGCAAATATTTCACATAGTCAATCCCCAACTATAATAGGTCAACTAAATCTCATATATATTAACACCCCCAAAAAATTCTCTTAACTTCAGCGGATTGAAATGATGAAAGAAAAGAGACCCCTCAAACCACCTCCTGAATCCCACACCTTTATCTCTGCTCTTTGATACTAGACAGACGGTGAATAATTAATATTACGGGCTCATTAGACAGCCTCTTTGAAGTTCCCTTTCTCAATAGACCCTTATGTAAAAGAGACGTCTATTTTCGAACCTTTGATTTCCCTCCCACAGACTGACAACATGGTGGAGATCCAACCCTTGACGTCTCTATGATATCTGTACGATTTGTTTTACCATAAGCTAAACCATTACATTTCATTTTATCGGGTGAACCTGATGGTTTTAGTGAAAAGAACTGAGGAAATATTTGCCTTCCTACACTCTTTCCTTGAGAGCGCCACTTGACATTTGTAGACGATATCTTGATTTTATTTATCTCTGTGTGGATTTTCAAGTGGATTAGACTAAACATGAAGGATTGTTACTTATTCTTTGTGAATGGTGTTTCTATTAGTACTTTATACTTACTATTAGGTATAGTGGGGCATATTTATCAGTAGAAGTCCAACAATGTTCCGTCTACTTTTGCGCCAAAATTTATGGTGTACAACATTTACAACAGAAAGAACAGAAAAATATGACAGGGTCAACATTTTTTAAAAAAAGTGCAGAAGAATAGGCTTTATTTAGAAGGGTCTAACTTTATCACACATTTAAGAAACAGAAGAGAACTTTGTGTGCCATAAATTCCCATTGTGCGCCACATATTTGTCTCCTCAATAAGCGAGAGATGATTGGTGTCTGCCTATGTTGTGCCAAGAATTGCAGGGTTTTTGAAGCAAGCACCAAATATTTCTTCCTTACAGCCTGTGAGCTAAGTTTTTGTCCACAGATTTTGTCTACATGTCTTGTGCAAATATTTGTCTCATGGCGAGGCTTGATACTTTCACTCCATATTTATGAAGGACCATACGACAGATTTATAAATATGTCTAAAACTACGAACCGGGTGCAAAATTCGACAGTAAGGGGCCACACAGTGGCTCAGTGGTTAGCACTGCAGCCTTGCAGCACTGGAGTCCTGGTGTTCAAATCCCGCCAAGGGCATAAAACCATCTGCAAGGTGTTTGTATGTTCTCCCTGTGTTTGCATGGATTTCCATCCCATATTCAAAAGACATACTGATAGGGAAAAATGTACGGTACATTGTGAGCTCTTTGTGGGGCTCACAATCCACATAAAAATAAAAAAAATTTGACAGTAATGGTAAATGTTCCCCAGTATATATGGGGAAAACCAGAAATCCTAACAGAACCTGCATTATAATCTATGGAATACTGGCATTTTAAGGATCCATTCATAGGGCCCCATGAGGAGTCCTCAAAGGACACAAATGTACCCAGTATATAGACAGCGGATAGACATGGCTACCCTTTGAAGGTCTTTTTACACTTGTGTTCTGTTTAGAGATGAGCGAACACTATTCAAAACAGCCGTTTCGAATTGCACGCTCCCATAGAAATAAATGGACGTAGCCGCTTCCATTCATTTCTATGGGAGCGTGCTATTCGAAACGGCTGTTTCGAATAGTGTTCGCTCATCTCTAGTTCTGTTCCATTCTATTTGGTTTTCTAGTGTTTTTATTGGCAATGGAGTATGATAAAAACTTGATGTACTGTAATATGTCAATTTGATCTATCAAGACTTGGTGGGTTCTATTCGAAAATGAATTAGTTATGAATGGAGGCCATGACGGTAACCTAAACAGTAGCCTTTCCTCTATATGTTCTTCTTACCCTAGGATAGTATCGGCTGACAGCTCTTCATTCTGAATATCTCCTACTCACGCATGCTGTTTTCTCAATAAGGAGAGGGAAGTAAGCCATTGCCAGGTAGCTCTGGTGGCGGGTTATTACTAGAGATGAGCGAACACTGTTCCGATCAGCCGATCTGAACAGCACGCACCCATGGAAATGAATGGAAGCACCTGTGACGCCGGACGGCCGCCGGCAAAGTCAGCGTCACAGGTGCTTCCATTCATTTCTATGGGTGCGTGCTGTTCGGATCGGCTGATCCGAACAGTGTTCGCTCATCTCTAGTTATTACCAGAAACCGCAAAAGAATCAACATGTTGAAAATGACATCTGGACACCCCATACCGAAATCAGCAGGTTTGACATTATACCTATGCATTCCTGCTCATTAGTCCAGTTTTGTTAAGATGTTACACACAGTAGATGTCATTATCTTAAGGAAGACTATCCTGGTGACAGGTTTCCTTTAAGGGCTTAACAAACTCTACCCATAAACATGGGAGCATAATGAATATAGCGGGCATTTACAATGTCCTCACCAGCCGCCTATTGTAATGACATACACATAAATCTGTATATAAAAAAGAATGTGAACAAGAAAGTTCATATTTGATTCTTCACATTAAGTTAGAATGCGCTTCTATAGAATTTTACGTAAATTGATCACACGCACAAAGCTGACAATAATAGCCTTCTATCTATATGTAGCTGCTCTTTACAGAGAGTCAATTGACATTGGAAAATGGAAGGCAATTTGAAAATAACAATAAAAAGCATTTGCAGAGCAATGGAGCCGCTTTCCAAGATGGGCGGTCAGACAGGTATGTTTGTTAGTTATTCACAAGAGATTGATTGACTACGTGAGACATTTTGTGAGCTGAAAATGTCAGATCAAAGTGAGCACAATACAGATAAATTATCCCGGGCCTACGCTGCTCCTCTTTGTTTCTGGTACATAATGAGACTGTTATTTCAGCTGTTACCTTCAGTCTCTGGCCATTGTATAAAGGCTAATCCCCCTGCTGCAGCCAGTGTGCTGAGCGGCCCATCGTATTGCTTTGCCTATTTTACAAAAAAGTCCTTTATCAAGTGGTAAGAATCCCCCCTAGTGTTTCATTGGGAATCTATACCAGCCCTTATTTCCTTAATTGAGCATCTTGAAAGATTGGGATCTTATAGCAAACTCAATGGCTCCAAAACTTCTTCAAGGAGCCCCAAACCAATTAGAGACCCCACTACAGAACCTTTATTGATTCACTGTATTGATGGTAAGTCACCAGACACTATGGTCGTATCATCCAAAAAGACATAACCTCTGCAGGCTCCAGTTGACCTCCAAAAGTTCTATTTACATGGCCTTATACTGACCACACACATGTTTAGGTGTACTCCCCTCCCAATCTGATATTGGACACATATAGGAGCAACTGCATGCTAAGGGTTACACTGCAGAGACAATTATTACATGCCCTGTGTATATCATATGCAGGTGCCCTGTGTATATCATATGTAGCTGCCCTGTGTATATCATGTGTAGGTGCCCTGTGTATATCATGTGTAGGTGCCCTGTGTATATCATGTGTAGGGGCCCTATGTATATCATGTGTAGGTGCCCTGTGTATATCATGTGTAGCTGCCCTGTGTATATCATGTGTAGGTGCCCTGTGTATATCATGTGTAGGTGCCCTGTGTATATCATGTGTAGGTGCCCTGTGTATATCATGTGTAGGTGCCCTGTGTATATCATGTGTAGGTGCCCTGTGTATATCATGTGTAGCTGCCCTGTGTATATCATGTGTAGGTGCCCTGTGTATATCATGTGTAGGGGCCCTATGTATATCATGTGTAGGTGCCCTGTGTATATCATGTGTAGGTGCCCTGTGTATATCATGTGTAGCTGCCCTGTGTATATCATGTGTAGCTGCCCTGTGTATATCATGTGTAGATGCCCTGTGTATATATCATGTGTAGGTGCCCTGTGTATATCATGTGCAGGTGCCCTGTGTATATCATGTGCAGGTGCCCTGTGTATATATCATGTGCAGGTGCCCTGTGTATATATCATGTGCAGGTGCCCTGTGTATATATCATGTGCAGGTGCCCTGTGTATATATCATGTGCAGGTGCCCTGTGTATATCATGTGCAGGTGCCCTGTGTATATCATGTGCAGGTGCCCTGTGTATATATCATGTGTAGGTGCCCTGTGTATATCATGTGCAGGTGCCCTGTGTATATCATGTGTAGGTCCTTGCTCCACCACTGTGATGCCCATTGTGCAATGTCATTTACATCCAATGTCAGATGAAGGGAGAGAGTGTGTCTGAACAACCCCTTTCAATAAGTTCTAATATCTACTGTATTTCCGGCATCTGTGTCTATTTATAAGACTTTTCCAGGCACTCTGCAGATAAAGCAGTGTCTTCCACTGGTAAATTACATTTTACAGCCATCATACATCAAGTCATTTTCCCTCGTCTCTCTTTGTGGCTTGAATATCTGCGGGCTGGATAAGGGCCTACAAGGGTTTTTTTGTACCTCTAATTTTCCATAAGCGCCTATTGTTGACATTGCTGTTTTAACAAGATTTGGCCTGCCTCTACTTCCTTACAACATCTGCTTGGACAGAGCGGAGCTGGTTTATTACCCCGGTTTTGTATTTGGCCAAGGAGAGCATGATAAATAACTTGTGAAATGACCTGTCCTTGCGAAGCCCTGATAATGTAATATTTCCCTAGCCAGCACTTCTGTACCCGTACATGTGCTCCAGGCTAAGCTGCTGGTCAGCATTTCCTCCTATACTAGATAATAACACAGTCATTGCTTCCTCATTTCCTCTCAGCTGCTGCCAGCTCTTCAGAAATGATTTTCCAGAATACATCCCGTTCTGGGGTATCTGCCAGTATGCAGCCGCACACACATAGTATGAGGTTAGGTGGCTAAAGCGCCATCTACTGTGTGGTTTCTGTGGCAAAGCGTGGGTGTATAGTATGTAGGACATAACATGCCTCTTCATTCCACCCATTCGCCTATTACAAGGTCTTATAACACTATATTAATTATTTGGATATCTTTATAGCAAGTTCTAAATCCATAAAGCTCAGTAATAGAATTTTTTATAACTTTGGCTGCACATTTTCCTCTTCATATGCAAGAAAAGAGCACATATAAATATCCATATGGTGCCATATATAGTACCTTGTGAACTCTGGAAAGGAAATTCTGTAACCCATTGGTGAACATGGTGGCACATTGTGCGTGGCCTGCATGCCACGTTATAGGTATAGTATGTTGACTCATCAGCAAAGTATATATTGACACCATATTTTTAGAATTTTTGTATTTTAGTGTTATTTTTCTACCTTACAAAAGCAGAATCTGACGAATAGTGATTGGTAAAACGAATGAGGTGGACATGATCACTTTGACCGTCCTGATTTATTGCAGCAAACTCTATTAGTGTGACCTGATGCAGTGAAAGATGAACCATGACCGCGGATTAAGTGGAAAATCTGCGCTGTCTTGTGACAGATCATTGATTGTTGCTTTTGCATTAAATAGCTGAAGATTTTCCAGTTAACTGCAAAAAACCATCCTGTGCCTCTCATGGCCTATAGCATTTATAGAAATGGATTGTCATGTGATGTTACAGTGTCATGGAATTGTACAGAATCTGTGGGAAAAAAGTCTGTGTATATTGAGATACAAAATGGACCTATATAATCTATGCCGCATAAATCCATGATATGGCCTAGCTGTGTAATTGTCATCTGGAGTCTCACCTAAAAAAAATGTGGCATTTTACAGTCACTGTGCGGAAAAATACAAAATACTGCGATTTCCAAAATCTTTGTGGTTTTGGAAATCGCAGCATGTCAGTTATACCCACGGAAACACTGGAGATTTCCATATGGTCTAATGCAGCGGTTCTTAACCTTGTTGGAGGTACCAAACCCACCAGTTTCATATGCACATTCACCAAACCCTTCTTTAGTGATAAATCAAATCGGATTTATTTCCAAATTCAATACATAGGTATATGTTTTTTTACTGGTACACAAAATGAACCGTGCATAGGGCCTAGGGTTCGATCGACCCCTGGTTAAGAACCATTGATCTAATGGAAGTAGAAAGTCTGAGGTTTCCTCTGCAGACTTTCTGTGAAAAGTGCTGTGGGAAAAACCTTCATGCGTTGCTGCTGCAGATTTTCCCACAGTGCTTTTTTGCTGCGGCCCACTGTGTGGGGCCTTAGCCAAGAGGGTGTTTTTGGGGATTTAGATATTGATTATCTATCCTTATCCTTGGTTCATATCTGCGTTTGGTAATCCATTCAGGGAGTCCATATGGGACCCCCCGAGTGGACTACCGAACGCATTTGCAAGTGGTGTGCAGTGAAAGCACACGGACCCCATAGACCATAATGGGGTCTGTGTGCTTGCCACGAGATCTCCACACGAGTCATGTGGACAGGAAAGTAGATTGTGAAGTACTTCTCTGTCTGCTTGTTCCCTGTGGAGATCTCGCACCAAGCACACAGACCCCATTATTGTCTATGGGGATCCATGTGCTTTCACTGCACACCACTTGCTAATGCATTCGGTAGTCCGTTCGGGGGGGGTCCCCATGCGGACTCCCCCGCGCGGATTACCAACTCAGATGTGAACCAAGGGTTACTATATAGTGGCTGTGCAGTTACTACACAGTGTACAGCGCTTCCTGCTTCAGGCTCTGTACACTACACCAGTTCCTCTGGCCAAAGCTGATTGATGGGGTGCCGGGGTGCACACTGCTCTCATATTGATGAACTATTTGACCTTTTTTTAGTCTTGAGTGTGAATGGAGTAAAAAATCATGTAGTTATGTAAAGTTAGACTTCATTAAGATCGGACCAAGTTCAGATAACTACAAATATTTTAAAAAAAATAATGATAAAAATTATCAAACAGAATCCCTGTGTGTACCTTACAAGGATCTGTAATGGTGCTCAATATTTTTATTATAGAAAGGGCAGCTGAACCCATTAGAGGCACTACCCTACTGGCCAAAATTATGGGGACCCCCCAAATTCCCCATTGATAATGTTTGGTTGAAAGAAATATCGGACAAGTAGAATATGAAGGCCGGTCCAAGCTTCTCATTCTCCTTGGAGATAAGCTATTACCAGAGGTGTCTGACAATGCCTTATTCTACTCTCTGCATTGAGAACACATACATGCTTGTTCAAACCGAGTATGCATGTGTGTGGAGAAAGACAGTAAGGAGGAATTGGCCAAGTAAAACAGCAGCTGTGACACCTTAATAAGGCTAAACATCGCCTGTGACTGCCGGACACCACGACCAAATTGTCACAAGTACTGATTGTGAATGTGATTGAATTACCACACACAATGTCATCAGACCGTGAGAAAAATGCAAACCTGATGGATCGCAGCATCAAATAGTCACACGAAACAAGCTGAACACATTACTTGGTCACACAACTTCACATGACCAAAGTCTTAGTATAGCCCTAGCCTGAAGGTTATATGGGACAGAGGGTTTCCTCTGCCTAATACGAAGCGACAATTGCTGTAAATGTGATTCGTGAATATAATGCCAAGGTAGTGTAATAGGGTGGGACACAGTTCTCCATGATGGTCTAGATTTATATATTGTCATTCTACTCCTATTAGACAGAGGTCAATGGGGTCCAGTTGTCATACTACATTGTATGTAAGTATTATATCTAAATGTACTGCCAATGTGAGCATACACTAGCAGTAACCATTGGTGGTCAGGAGCTGAGTATCCATCCATATTCAATATAGAGGAGTATTACCTGTCACATTGAGAATGCAGGACAGTCTGTAGCTAGTATGTTATTGAGCGGAGAAGATTATATATAGGTTAGTTAGGAAAACAGTCATGTGGGAAGTCCTACCAGTGATTGACATCCTATCTTGTATGATTCCACATTGTGGAGGACTGCTCTCTAGACTCCTAAGTCCAGAATGAGTAGAGTAGTCATATATGACTATATGACGGGACTATATACAGGTTATACTGAATCTTCTCCCATAATACTATATGTTAATC